>NW_028293314.1:0-38507 GCF_964106645.2 Podarcis pityusensis
AGTTTTACAGCAATAGGGATTCAGAAGTATTGTTGCCTCTGACTGAGGAGGCAGAGTATAGCCATCGATGATGATGATAATAATAATAATAATTTTTTTATTTATACCCAGCCCTCCCCAGCCAAGACTGGGCTCAGGGCAGCTAACACCCAATATAAAGAAATTAAAATACAACTTAAAAAACAAGATTAAAATACAACATTAAAACATTAAAATGCAGCTTCCTTTCGGTGGAAACTCAAATCAAAAACTTTGGGGGGGATAAAAACATCAAGTCTTCACCAAAGCTAACTATCCAGACTGGTCCTACATGGGCCAGAAAAAAGCCAGAGAAGTCCCCATATAGGAGTTCCATCACAGAAGGAGAAAGGAAAAAGGAAAGAGGGGAAGGGGATCAAACTGATTCCAAGCCAAAGGCCAGGCGGAGCAACTCTGTCTTACAGGCCCTGCGGAAAGAAATCAGATCCTGCAGGGCCCTGGTCTCATGAGACAGAGCGTTCCACCAGGCCGGGGCCAGTGTTGAAAAGACCCTTCCTCTGGCTGAGGCTAATCTGACTTCCTTAGGGCCCGGGACCTCTAGGGTGTTGCTATTTATGGACCTTAAGGTCCTCCGTGGGGCATACCAGGAGAGGCGGTCCCGTAGGTATGAGGGTCCTAGCCCTCTTCTCCTTGAATTTGACTAATCCTCTTGTAAAGAGGTCCAGCTTGGGGGCCATCTCTGCCTCCTGGATAAAGAAGTGGGTCGCCACAGGTTAATTAAAATTATTTCACCCATCTCCACACTTTTCAGCTAGAGCCAAACCTAGCCATTAGTGCTGTGGATGAAAACAGAGTGGTCCAGTCTCCGGACTCATTTGAGAGTTCAGCATTTTAGCCTCCTTTGTAGAGTCTCCAGGGGGGAGAACCACGTCCAGAAGGGAGACAGGCCATTTCCAGCATGGCCTGAGAGCTATTTGTTTTGTTTTGAATATACCAATCTCCACCTTGCCCCTCCTAAACCACAGCCAAGCTCTGCCACCTGAACCACCAGGTGCCCTTGCCCACTTCCTCTGGGCCCTGCCAGTCTCAACGCTACTCCCCTGCCCCCCAAACTGCTTCCTAAACTGGTACACTTTAGGGGCTGCTTGTCCGATAGCAGATACCTCCTCCCTTATTCCACAGCCCAGCTGACATCTCTAACCTGTTCTAACCTGGGACTCATGCTGATTTCTGGCAGCACCTTTGACTCTGTAGGAAAATACTGTCCACAGATTATCTTCCTCTGCCCCAGGCCAAAGGATGAGGCTTACTTAAGATGCTGTCAAAAGACTGCTTTATTAAACCCATAGATCAGCCGTGGCAGTTTGCAAGGGAACTGGAGCAGAAATTAATCAAGGCTTACAGCCATTTTTTTGCATGGAGAATGCCAGGCACCCCCTGGTGGGACATTTCAGCACAGCAAAGAGCTTCAGGTAAATCTCAATTTTCCTGGCGAATCTTCCTACAGCTATGGCTCTTTTAAAGTTATTCTAAGTGAACCCATCCACTGCCCCAGTGCTTAAGCATCTTTTAAAGCTCACTGTTTGTGCGTTCCATGCTGTGGTGGCTTGAAGGAAAGCGACTGAGGGCTAAACCCATCCAGAACATGCTACACTCCAATAACCAGTAATGTTCAAAGAGCTGCATTTAGTGTTTTAACCAGGCTTCCTCAACCTCGGCCCTCCAGATGTTTTTGGCCTTCAACTCCCATGACCCCTAGCTAGCAGGACCAGTGGTCAGGCATGCTGGGAATTGTAGTCTCAAAACATCTAGAGGGCCGAGGTTGAGGAAGCCTGGTTTTAAACCATTTACGATATGCAAGGCTCTCTCAGCTCCCCCTCTCTGGACTACAGTGGTACCTCGGGTTACATACGCTTCAGGTTACAGACTCTGCTAACCCAGAAATAGTACCTTGGGTTAAGAACTTTGCTTCAGGATGAGAACAGAAATCTTGCTACGGCAGCGTGAGGCCCCATTAGCTAAAGTGGTGCTTCAGGTTAAGAACAGTTTCAGGTTAAGAACAGACCTCCGGAACGAATTAAATACTTAACCCGAGGTACCACTGTACTGGGAGTGGGGTTAATAACTCTGACCGTGGGCCCAACTATGAAGTCCACAGCAGAGGTGATTTTCAAGCCCGGGAGTGCCTGATGCGTGGCTTAATCTCTCGGCCATTATGACAAAATGGCGGTTTCTCTCATGCCAATGAGAAATAGTTGTCATTGATGCATTTGAGAGCTGGCTTGGTTGCTGGGTCCTCAGGAGCTTCTGGGGTGATGCATCTTATTTGGGGAAGACCTTGTCTTGGGTCTCAGTGCCTGCTTCAGATCTGCTGCCCCTACTGCTCCTGAGCAGCCAAGAGGAAGTCTTTAATGGCACAGTAATGACGTCTAGGTAGAACGTCAGAGGCACAGACTCCTTCTCCAGGCTGGATTGCTGTCAGCAGGCAATCAACTGTCTAGGAGCAGCCAGAATGACCCAGAAGGAGAGTTCAGAGGCTGCCTTAGAAAATGGAACTCAGTTGCTTTGCCCCTCCTGACGTGGATAGGGACTTCTAGGTGGAAAAGCAAGCATCAGGAACAAAGCACATTCCAGGCAGACACAGAGGATTAATAACCCTTGATCCCAGCAGCTCATGCAAGCTGAAGGGATCCATCATCTCTTCATTCCAGCAGAAACTGACTAGGGGACCATGAGCAACATTCTGCCTTCCTCTGCTTTGGTTTCTAGAGGGAATCCAGGCTGACCACCCAGCCCATATAATTGGCCCATATACAATGCAACGTGGCAGTGCCAGCCTTCAGTATCAAAGGCAAGGTTTCCTTGGGCTTGAAGGGGGCTTTGTGAATATTTTAAGGGAACTGGCAGACACATCCCACCTCAAATTACACGCAGCAAACAGCATAAAAGATTAAGGAAAGCCACTTCAAAGGGAAAGATGAGTTTAGGAAACAGACCTGACAGGCAGGCGGCAACATTCAGACACAGTCACAGTCTGGAAGAAAGTGTTTCAAAGAGGCAGAGGACAGAATGAAGCGAGGGTGAAAGCAATGATGGGCCCTGCAAAAGAGGAACAGCACCCAGATATTATCAGGGGCAACTCAGTTCAGGCAGCGGCTGCAACATCACAAGGCTGATAACTTCAAGGACTCCCAAAGTCGCTATCATGCAAACACCACTTGTTCTCCAAGGAGCAAGATCACAGGGTGTTTGGGACCAATACTTCTTGCTCACCCACAGGCAACGTTCAATTCTTAATTCCTTTTACCTTGCCTTATTAAAGAAAACATGGGATTTTCTCCTGGCAAAGGTAAATCAAGAGTCCACAACTAACTAAGGGCTGGTAATCTCAATTTAGTCTTTGGACAGCCCTTCTGAATGAATAATCAGCTGTCAAGTTCGGAGATAACAATAAATTTGAATTATTACCTTTACTGGCTTAATTGTCAGCCCTTTCTAGCACTTTTTGAAGCCAGGAGGACAGAAGAACCAAGTCCTCAATCTCCACCCCTCACCCCAAGGGAGTTCCTTGGAGTACGAGCCCCTGACAGGTCCAGAGAAGAACTGAGCAAGGTGTATTAAGACCACAAGAGAGAGGAAGCAGTGCAGCAACTTAGATGGAATGGGAGTTGGGGGTTGATGTGTTCAGAGATGACAGAGCAACGTCAGGTATGTGGATGAGCAGTAAACCTTTTAATGGCCTGGTATCTTTTACTGGCAAGACTGCTTTGGAGACAAAAATAAAACTCGCTGAACAAAATTACATGGCGTCCAACTCCTAGCTCTTAAGTTACAAACACCTGATGAGATGCTACGTTTTCATGTACAGGTACATCAGGAAGTCCCTTGGCACAATCACACACGAGGCACTCGCCTCTCACCTTTGTGCTGTATCCCTTCCTTTGAATGCCCAGGACCTTAATGCAAAAGCAAGAAAATCTAAAAGCATGGAGGCCCTCAGGCCACAAGGAAACCAGCAATGTTTTCCGATGACAATGTGAAAATATATCCCGGGGTTGCAGTAATCTGCTGATCTTGTTCATATGAACAGAAGAGGGTTAGATGGCGAAGGGCTAGGCCCTTGCAGCATCAGGAGAAGAGACAGGTAATGGGACTTCCTCCCTGTTTTCATTATCCTTCCCACGAAGAAAGATTCTGCACATTGCCATTTCAAGCACCCAAATTGTGAACATGCCGGGCACAACCCAGTGACGCATTTCCTGTTTGTCCCCTATTCAAATGAGGGGGAAAGCCACAACACAAGACCCCGTCTCAGTCTGCCCAACGCCAGCTGCCTTCTAAATTCAGACAGACTCTCCTTTCCTTTCCTCCAGATGCAGCCAGTGTTTCTAACGCCTCCCACTTTATTCTGATAACCAGCCGGCTTTCCTTGTCTTGGGGAGCAGTTGCTGCCGTTCTGAAGCTGGGCTTGCTCAGGGCTTTTTGTAAGAGTCCTCCCATCTACCAGAGCGGGGAAGCTTCCGAGCGTGAGCGGCGCCTCTGCCTCCCCCCTGCTTCCTCTTGGCCTGGCCCTGGGACTCTGATGCTTTCAGCGTTTCTAACCAGAAGGCGTCAAAAGACCCAGGAGCCTGGTAGCCTGGCTCTTGAGCGTCCAGCGGATCTTTGCTCAGCAAGACACAAATGGCAGGAATATTCCGCTTCACAGTCAAAGAATCAAGGCCGGCCTCTGGCACGATGGGCTCCCAGATCTCCTCCGTTTGCCTAAAGAACACTTTGGTGATCTGGTGGAGGTTTTGGAGCCTTCTCTTCATGATCTCCACGCAGGTGATGGTCTTGCTGATGGCCTTGCCAGCGCCACTGAAGAGGACCTGCCGCACGGCCTCCGACTCCATCTTGCCAATGGCGTAGCCCATCAGGTTCCGGATTTTGCTGCCGTCCTTCACTTTCATTTCAATTATATCGGAGGGCAAGTTGGTGAAGGGAAGAGGCGACGGCTTCTCCACAGTCTTGGACTTCTGATAGTTCTCCATGATCCCCACTGCAGGCACCTGGGTTGAGCTGGCTGGACGGGGGCAAGGGAAAGACACAACAGTCACAAATAAATCCAGGGACTCAATTAATGCTAAGAAAATAAAATACTATGAATATGTAGCAAAGCAATTGCTTCACTGATCAGGGTTTCATGCACTCCACCCTTCCATCTCCTAACAGTGACCAAAAAGGGGAGGAAAGTGAGGGGAGCTAAACTCTAAATAGAAAGCCAAGAGGGGGTCATTGGTTGTTTCTTTCTTTGTACAGTAGTATCCCGGGTTACAGACGCTTCAGGTTATAGATGCTTCAGGTTACAGACTCTGCTAACCCAGAAATAGTACCTTGGGTTAAAAACTTTGCTTCAGGATGAGAACAGAAATTGTGCAGCGGCAGTGGGAGGCCCCATTAACTAAAGTGGTGCTTCAGGTTAAGAACAGTTTCAAGTTAAGAACGGACCTCCAGAATGAATTAAGTTCTTAACCCGAGGTACCACTGTATATACATAAACAGACAGACAGACACACACATATATACACACAAAAAAGACACACACATATATATATATATATGCGCACACACACAGACACACACACACACAGACATACACACATACATATATATATATACACACAGAGACACACACACACACACAAAATACATATATATATATATATGCGCACACACACACACACACACACACATATATACACACACACAAAATACAGATATATATATATGCGCACACAGACACACACACATATACATATATATACACACACACACATACACACACACAGACACACACACATACATATATATATATACACACACACAGACACACACACACACACACACAATATATATATATATATATATACACACACAAAAAAAATACATACATACATATGTATATATATATATGCGCGCACACAGAACACCCCCCCACCTCGAGGTACCGCCGAGGGCGCCCCTGAGCACGCGCAGAGTGCTTTCCGGCCGGGGGGGGGAGGCGGCTCTCTGCACGCGCCCAGAGGCTCCCTCGTCTGCTGGGAGGGAGACAGACGCGCCGCCCCCGCCGACCTCCTCGTTCCACGCCCTCCTCTCCGGCATTCCAGGCGGAGGCAAAAGGGACCTACCTGCCGGAGGACGGACAGACGGAGCGGCCGCCGCCTCGCTCCCTCGCTCGCCTTCTTCGCCTCTCAGGCAGCGGAAGCGACGAGAGGGCGGTACTCGTCCTCACTGCGCACGCGCGGCCGGGCGGCCATCTTGGGGCGAGCCGGAAGGAGGCGGGCCGAAAGAGAGAGACAGGCAGCGCAGCGAAGCCCCGCCTCTCCCGACGAGCGATTGGGCGAGGGCGCGGCGGGCCCCTCCCCCTGCCGCAGACGGGCGGGCCGCGCAGGCCGCCTGCAGGGGGCGCTGCGGAGATCCCAGCCGCGGAAGATGCGCGGGGTCCTTGCGAATGAGATCCAGCCCGGGGGGTGTTGGGGGGGGGGGTTTCCGCGGGCGGAGGAGGAAGGCTCTCAGCGAGTCGCTCTTTTTCCAAAATGAAAATTCTTCATTTCAGAGTTTTTTCTTTTTTTAAAAAAATAATAATATTAGATTGTCCATGTTACCGGAAAAATCCGAGGGCTCCCTTGGACAAAAAGTAAAGACACCAACCAGAGTAAATTGGAGCAAATCAGCAGCCTGTAGGCTTGGCCTTTATTGAACTGTTGCAACAGGGTGTTCCCCTCACCTCACTTGCAGGAGAGAGGAAAAAGACACAGAAAATGGTGTGCAAGCCCTTATAAAAACTTTTGAAATTCCCACCCTGTAGGTCAAGCCCACCCCCAGAAACATCATGCATACATTACAGAAAGGAGGGGTTGAGGGAGGGGTTGTGGTGGTAACCTGAGTGTCCTGTCACCTGGCTGGTTCCCTTCTCCTCCTCCCCATGAGTCATTTTCTGAAGACAAAAGGTAGTCGCAGTTTCCTGCCCCCTGAGGGAAGATCTGATCATTGTCCTTTGTTCCAGTTCATGCTGAATCCACTCCCATATGCAAGTTATTTGTGATCTTGATTGTCTTCTGTCTAGGACCATCAGGGTTGGCATAGCAACTGGGCAGGGCTCCTGTGGATGTGCTGGGATGGTGAAGGGATTATGGCTGGCCTGTATCAAACCTTCCCCTTTTTGTAGTCCTTCCTTCATGGAGTAAAATAAAAGTGGAACAGTGCAAATCCGATGTATGGTTGATTTTCTATGAATTTATAACAGAAGGGTAGCGTATGTAGTGTGTGAGTGTGAGTGTGTGTGAAGTTTGTACAAACTGAATGATGGGGGGGGGGTTCCTGCTACAGTCCACAATAATAACAAAAACCACAAAGCAAAATGATACACAAAAACAGAAAAAAAGAAAAATACATGAATGAACGAAAAAAGGGGGGGAGGGGGAAAAAGGAACAATAAACAGATAAACAATAACAACAAACGTTGTTGTTTAGTCATATCCGCCTCTTCGTGACCCCCTGGACCAGAGCACGCCAGGCCCTCCTGTCTTCCACTGCCTCCCGCAGGCCCTGTCTGCTTTTAGGGCCTTTTTGAGCCCTGAAAGCAGACAGAGACTTTGGAGAGAGGGTCAAAACAAAGCCATGGGTACAGTGGGGGCTCTTCCTTATGCTGCTAAGAGTGTGGACCTCAGGAGCAGGAGTGCCAACTTGAATAAAATATTGGGGGGCAGGTAAGCCCCACCCCCACATAAGTGATCACAGGACGGGCCTCACCCATACCATTTGAATGGCAATGCCCATCAACCTTGGGGGGGCCCAGCCCCCTCAAATATTTTATCGGGAAGGGCAAAGAAATGTAGCCTTATGAGGCTTTGCCCTCGGATGGGAAAAATATTGCGCCTGGGAAAGGGAAGTGGGAGTCAACAGACACTCAAGGAATAGTTTCGGAGAAAAGGCTTTTATTTCTACCATCCATGAACTGGTAGAAGGAGCAAGTGTGATAAGTCACAAAAAGCATGCACGACTTCACAATCATGTGCCCAAGCATATATACCCCATTCCAGTTCCCTCCCCCTTTCTCCTCCCTCAGGAGTTCCTCTGAGCATGAACAGAAAGCTGTCTTGGGACTATTGTGGACTCTTGGCACCCTTCCCAGGAAAGGGGTTTCAGAGTGTTCAAATATGTTTCAATCTCTTGTTCTAGCATGGTTCCTGGACAGAAAGTAAGTTGCAATGTGGTTCTTTAGCAAGGCTAGAAGGCATGAGAAAGGCTTGGGAAACAATGGACTGTTCTCTACCTTTTGTTACAGCAGAGCGGAATGTTTCCGATGCTTAGCTGCTGAGAAAATGATTTTGAAAAGCTTTGAGAAGCTTTGAGCCTGCTTTGGTGGGGGGTGACTTCGCGCCTAGGTGAGGTCACCTGTCCTCACCTTCCTTCAGGGACCTCAGCCTCTTAGAGCTGGCATCGGATTTCAGGCAAACTCCTCTCTTTGTCTGTCTGACTCTCCTCTCTTGGCCCTGCCATTTCCTTTCTTGCGCAGTCTGAACTGTTGTTGTTTAGTCGTTTAGTCGTGTCCGACTCTTCGTGACCCCCTGGACCAGAGCACGCCAGGCACTCCTGTCTTCCACTGCCTCCCGCAGTTTGGTCAAACTCATGCTGGTAGCTTCGAGAACACTGTCCAACCATCTCGTCCTCTGCCGTCCCCTCCTCCTTGCGCCCTCCATCTTTCCCAACATCAGGGTCTTTTCCAGGGAGTCTTCTCTTCTCATGAGGTGGCCAAAGTCTTGGAGCCTCAGCTTCAGGATCTGCCTACAGAGGGTGGTGAATACAGCACAAGAAATTATGGGCTGTCCCGTGAATCTGCTGGATGACATTGCGGAAGAACGTTGCCTCAGGAGAGTGAGGAAAATTATCAGGGATGATTCACACCCTGGCCGGCACTTTCTTGATCTCCTGCCCTCGGGCAGAAGATATAGAAGCAGGATTAGTCGCACCAACAGGGTAAAGAACAGCTTCTATCCGTGGGCTGTTAGGCTGCTGAATGAAAAGATAACAACAGGGCAACGGACTTTCGGGTTAGGCCATAGTAGGACCAACTTGGCCAGTTAGCCCTGGTGATCATTTGATGTCTACTGACTGGGGTTTGTTTGTTTCCCCCCAAAGAATTACCGCTGAATTTTTGAATTTTATTGATATTGATGCTGCATTTTATGTTGTGTTTTATGCTGTTTTTAAGTCGTATTTTAATCAATGTTTTATATTTGCTGTTAGCCGCCCTGAGCCTGGTTTTTTAACCAGGAAGGGTGGGGTATAAATAAACATTTATTATTATTATTATTATTATTATTATTATTATTATAGGATTGGACAAATTCATGGTGGAGACAGTTATCGATGGCTGCTATCCCCAGTTGGACGCAGCAGTGCTTCTGCATCCCAGTTGCTAGATGGCTCTTGTGCTCCAATCCTGCTTGTGGGTTTTCCCACTGAGGCAAATAATAATAATAATAATAATAATAATAATAATAATAATTTTTATTTATACCCCACCCTCCCCAGCCAAGGCCGGGCTCAGAGCGGCTTACAAGCAATAATAAAAACAAGTTAAATGATTACAACTTAAAAACAAAATTAAAAATACAACATTAAAATATTGAAACATTAAAATATTAAAATGTAGCCTCATCGCAGGAGGAGAAGGAAAAGAAAAAAGAAAGAGAGGGAGGGAATCAAATTGGCTCCAAGCCAAAGGCCAGGCGGAACAACTCTGTCTTACAGGCCCTGCGGAAAGAAATCAGATCCTGCAGGGCCCTGGTCTCATGAGCCATAAAGCCATGAAGGGCTTTAAAGGTCAAAAGCAGCACCTTAAATCTGACCCTGTATTCCACCGGGAACCAGTGCAGCTTGAAAAGCACTGGGTGAATATGCTGCCATGGCAGGGACCCCGTGAGGAGCCTCGCTGCAGCATTCTGCACCCGCTGGAGTTTCTGGGACAGCTTCAAGGGCAGCCCCACGTAGAGCGAATTACAGTACTCAAGCCTGGATATGACCGTCGCATGGATCACTGTGGTCAGGTTGGGGTGGGAAAGGTAAGGGACCAACTGCTTGATGCGGTGAAGGTGGAAAAATGTCGCCTTGGCTGTTGCTGTAACTTGCGCCTCCATGGAAAGGGAGGCGTCAAGGATTACACCCAAACTCTTAACGGAAGGCAATGGCACTAATTGGGCCCCCGCAAGAGAAGGGAGTTGGTCCCTCATCCCCATGCCATCCCGACCCAGCCATAGGACCTCTGTCTTCGAAGGATTTAGTTTCAATCGGCTCCCACGAAACCATCCAGCCACAGCTTCCAAGCATCTGGTCAGTGTGTTCGGGGCCAAGTCGGTGTGGCCATCCATCAGCAGATAGAGCTGAGTGTCATCAGCATATTGGTGACAACCCAGCCCAAAGCACCGGATAATCTGGGTAAGGGGGCGCATAAAGATGTTAAAAAGCATTGGGGAGAGGACTACGCCCTGCGGCACTCCACACACCAAGGAACGGCGCGACGACATTTCCCTCCCTAGTGCCACCCTCTGTCCCCAACCAGAGATAAAAGAGCACAGCCAGTTACGGGCTATGCCCTGTATCCCCACGTCTGCGAGGCGGTGGTCCAGAAGATCATGATCGACCATGTCAAAGGCTGCTGACAAATCTAAAAGGATCACCAGTCCTGACCCGCCTCGATCCAGCTGTCTACGGAGATCGTCTGTTAGGGCAACCAGAGCCGTCTCGGTCCCAAAACCAGGACAGAAACCGGACTGAAATGGATCTAAAGCCGATGTTTCCTCCAGAAACCTACCAAGCTGTTCAGCAACCGCTCTCTCAATTACATTACCCACATATGGAAGATTTGAAACTGGGCGGTAATTGGATAGGTCTAAGGGATCTAATGAAGTTTTCTTTAAGAGTGGACATACCACTGCTTCCTTCAGTTCCCCTGGGAATGTCCCTGTGTCAAGGGACAAATTGATAATTTCAGCCAGGGGGGTCCGCGCAACATCGGGACACTTCCTAATCAGCCAAGACGGGCACGGATCAAGGAGGCAGGTGGTGGGCCTACCAACTTGGAGGAATCTATCCACATCAGCAGGGAGTATTCGATTGAAATGGTCCAACACTGGACCTGAAGTCAGTCGAGGGGCCTCCAGTTCAGTCACTGTATCTAAATTGGCAGGGAGGTCCCAGCGAAGCAACAGGACTTTCTCCGCAAAAAAGCTCGTGAATGCCTCACAGCTGTGGGTCGAATTTGTGCTTAAATTTGGTTGTCCTCCTAAGGACGTTATTGATCTAATTATTCTAAAAAGTTGTGCTGGGCGAGAGCTAGCGGATGCAATGGAAGCTGCAAAGTAAGATTTCTTAGCAGCTTTCATAGCCATCTCATAGGCTTTCATAAGCGTCCTATAAGATGTTCTTGAGGCTCCGTCACGAGTCCGTCGCCATACTCACTCTAGCTGTCTGAGATCCCGCTTCATTTTCCGGAGCTCCTCAGTAAACCAAGGGGCCCGGTTTCGACAGGGTCGCAGAGGGCACTTAGGTGCGATTTCTTCAATGGCTGCCAAGAGCCGGTTATTCCAGTCCTCAACAAGGTCATCTAATGAGTCGCCAGGAGGAGCAGGGTCCCGCAAGGCTTGTCGGAATCTATCAGGATCCATCAGTTCTCGCGGACGAGCCCCAAATAGGTTCGCCACCCGAGCAGGGGAGGAGCGGGAAGTCAATCTTGGCTTTCAGAGTGATCAGACCATGGCACTTCCACAGGGGGGAGCATGATCACATCTATGCCAGCCCCAAAGATTAGATCCAGCGTGTGGCCTGCTTGATGAGTGGGGCCCAAAACAAACTGGGAGAGCCCTAGTGTTGCCATGGAAGTCATTAGGTCCAGAGCCTGTGAGGAGGGAGCGGCATCGGCATGGACGTTGAAGTCTCCCAAAACCAGTAGGTTTGGGAACTCCAAGGCCCAGCTCGCCACCACCTCCAGCAGGTCTGACAGGGTGGCTGCAGGTGTGCTGGGTGGTTGGTACACCAGCCAGACAGCCAAGCTCTCCTTGGTGCCCCACACGAGACCAACACATTAAATGCCGGAGATCGCCGGTGATGGCAGAGCTCTGAAAGAGCAATCCTCCCGGATTAACAACGCTACTCCTCCCCCCCCGACCCACAGTCCGCGATTGATGGAGGACAGAGAAACCTGGTGGTGTTATCTCATGTAGGGAGACTACTTCGCCTTCCCGTACCCAGGTCTCCGTCACACGTCAAATGGTTGGCTGCCCTAGATGGGTCCCTTTTGGCTGGATCCAGCAGACCTTTCTTACGTTCAACGATGATGCAATAAAGGTGTTTTCCGCCTGCACGGAAACGTTTGTGATGCGCTCCAGAATGCTCCCGGCATCCGGCTCAGAAGCAACTCCAGCATTGGCCAGGAACGCAATGCCGTGGATTTTTGTTTCGACTTTGGAGATGGTTTCCTACAAAAGCATCGCTCTCCTTTGGAAATTGCTCTCCTCCCTGAGCAAGAATGCCGTCTTGGTGCTAGTTCTCTATTTCATGTGGAAACTTCTGGGAGGTTTCCCTATGTTGGCCAGCGCTCACTCCTGGCTGCGGAAAAACTGCAGACGTCCTTCGTTCTGCCCCGAAATTTCACCAAAGCTCCTTTCTCTCGCAGAACGGGTAAGTCAGTCTCTTTGGCTGGCCCACCAAGTCTTTGCCTGGGGAGCTTGGAGCCAGGGCTGCTGCAACAAACAGCTGTGCAAGCCTTTGGGATCAGAGATGCAAGAGGGCATCAGAGGAGAGAGGGAAGGGAAAGGAAGAGGGACTGAGGCCAGTGCTGCCCCTGACCACAATTCAAGGCCATGGCACCCTGCTTGAAAACCACTGATGTAGGTTAATAAGTCTTTTGGGTCTGGGAGGGCTGTGAGAAGAAACAAAGGCAGAGGCCTCCTGTTCCCTTGTTCCCTGCCAAGACAGACACCTCTCTCTGCTTGTGCTTCTTCCTTCGTTGCAGTTTTTTCGGAAGGTCACAGACTGGCGGAAGAAGATCGAGGAAGGTAAGAAGTCTCCTTCCAGGCCCCCAGCTCCTTCGCCGCAGCTCCTTTCCTCGGGTGCAGACCTTTGATAAGATAAACTTTATTCGCATTAGCCAACGGCCATAGCAACATAAAACAAGCGATATATACAAATAAAATATATACAAATAAAAAAGACTGCAATGGGTAAAAAGGGCAATCAAATGACCAAGATTATCGTTCAGATAGTGGCCCTTAATCTCACTGTACCCTCGATAAACCTAGCAACCTTTGCTGTTGTCTGATCATTTTGATCTGATAAAAGAAAGACCAATGTGGCCTCAGATGGGCGGCCTGGGATGGTGAGTAAGAGTGGGGTGATGATCTCATTCCTCAGATCTTCATAAAGGGGACAGGACAGGAGAATATGAGCCGCTGTTTCCAGATTGCCATCTCCACAGAGGCAGAGTCCTTTCTCAGTTGGAATCTTTTGGTATCTGCCCTCAAGTACGGCAGAGGGCATCACATCCAGTCTGGCCAGTGTGAAGAAGGCACATCTGTATTTTGGGATAGTTAATTTATACAAATATGGTGCCAGGGAATCAAACTGAGAAGGGGGGGAAAAGGCATACCAAGGACAGAATTCCTTTATAATGGCCAGATTGTTCTGTTGCTCTAAGTCCTTCAGACGCTGTCCAATTAGCCTTTTTGCTTTAATAAGGCCCCTCATGAGAAGCTGATGTGGGTGGAGTCCGCAGGAGATGATTTTTTGGTGCACAATTTTGGACCACACACTTTTATGGGGGTCTTGTGTCACTAAGGGCAGTAGACCAGGTGGATTTAGATTTAGACGGAGCCAATAATTAAGAGTTCTTTGCCAGGACTGAGCTTCTACAGAGGGAAGACTTGCCTCCAGTCGTAATTCTGCATTTGGGACATTGCCAAGCTGGTCGTGGGAAGAAGGGAGAATTTCGATTCCGTTTGCATTCCCAGGCGATCCTGCCTCATTCACCCTTGGCAAGAAGCGGCGGGAGAAGGAAAGCCCAGCCTCTCTTTGAGATTTGCGCTTCTCCCATTTTCTTTGGGATAAAAATTCTACCCGGCAAAATCACATACAAATGTGCATACCGGAAGAAATTCACACTTGAAATACAGGCTTTTCCATGGTGACTCGCCTGGTGCCCTTGTCACATATGCTTAGGCACCAGGCAAAAACATTCCTCTTTTAATCAGGCCTTTGGGGCTTTTAACTATCCATGGCCTTTTTGCCTGGATAGGGGGCTTTAATTTTTATTTTTTTGGCAGGGGTGGCTTAAAATATTGTAATTCCTGGTAATTTTTGCCATTTCGTCGTAGTCCATCAGAAACCAGGTAGAGAGGGACTTCACGTCCCAAGGTCATATCCAGCCATATCCTATGGATCTCTAACAGGAAGTTGCCACCTGTTTCTTTGCTTTGCTGTGAACTCTCTTGATTACTTATTAAAGTTCGAAAGAAAGAAGATAAATTCACCATGACAAAACTGCAGAAGGGCGCCATTAACTGGGAGCAGGAGCCCCAGGGTGGCGTAACGGTTAGAGTTTTGGGCTTTGACCTGGGAGAGCAGGGTTTGAATCTCCACTCAGCCACAAAACTCACTGGGTGACCTTGGGCCAATCACTATTTCTTAGCTTAACCTACCTCCAGAGCTGGGCGATATATCAATGTATCATCCAAAACCATTTTGAGGTCCATATCACGATATTGTTTTTTGACCTAGCAATATATTGCGAACCATGATGTGTGTGTGTGTGTGTTTGCTATGCAAAAAGGACAATGTGGGGGAAGCCATGAAGCGAACCACTGCTGCTCTCAATTCCTACAGCCTGTTAACTCTGCTGCCTCAGCACGATGCAAGGAAAACCGTCAAGCCGTCCTTATTTCAGATATAGTGATAAATCAGAATATCACTGATTTTTAGCTTGTCATCTATCACAATGTTGATCTATCACACCGGGTGGTGCTGTGGTCTAAACCACCGAGCCTCTTGGGCTTGCCGATCAGAAGATTGCGGTTCGAATCCCCGCAACAGAGTGAGCTCCCGTTGCTCTGTCCCAGCTCCTGCCAACCTAGCAGTTCAAAAGCACACCAGTGCGAGTAGATAAGTAGGTACCACTGTGGCGGGAAGGTAAACGGCATTTCTGTGTGCTCTGGCTTCTGTCACGGTGTTCCATTGCTGCAGAAGCAGTTTAGTCCTGCTGGCCACATGACCCGGAAAGCAGCTTGTGGATAAATGCTGGCTCCCTCGGCCTGAAAGCGAGATGAGTGCCGCAACCCCATAGTCACCTTTGACTGGGCTTAATCATCCAGGGGTCCTTTACCTATCACAACGTTGGGAACCGGATATCCCCCAGCCTTACCTACCTCAGCGGGTTGTGGCGAGGATGAAATGGGGAGAAGGAGAATCATGAACATCACCTTGAGATCCTTGGAAGATAACGGTGGTCTAGAAATCTAATAAAGCCTTTTCTTCCCATCGCAGGTATCAAGCACAAGGTGTTTTGCAGGCTACCAGACGGCATCGCCCAGAGGGCTCCTGGGAGCTCTGTCCGCCAACTGCTGTGTGATGACGTGGCCTGCAAGGTGTGTGAGCAAGCAGCTCAGGAGGCCTCGCAGCTGATGAGCGGCGGCAGAGCAGGCGGCTACAATTTCCCCAGCATCCGGGCCCCGCTCTCCCATGGGCCTTGTGTGGGGCGCCCGCTCCAGCTTGACGCACCTGATTCCTTCCCACAGAGTGCCAGCGCTCCTGACCCCATCTCTAGAGATCCTCCCGTCACCCCGACAAGACCAGCCTCGTGCGGCAGGCCTCTACGTTCCTCCAACTTCCCGGCGGACAATAGGGAGCAAACCTTCTCCATCGCAGAGCGTGTTTCCGAGGGCTCAAGGGGAAGCAGCCACCGTTCTGGCGGCCTAATCGGACAGGAGGAAGAAGTCCTCTTCTCACCCACTACGCAAGAGATGTCACAGATGAGCTGGACGGCGTCTGCTTCCGACCTGTCCGAGTTGTCTTTCAGCAGCTTGGAGGGCGGCAAATCTTGCAGGTGCGGCCAGGTTCCCCGTAAACCGCGCAAGCACCATAGGGACTCCGGCTGGGTCAAGAGCTCTGCGGAATCCCAGATGAGCGGCAGAGACACAGAGAGTTTCTTTCTCCGGATGAGAATGTACTCGCAGAGCTCGCCCAGTGAGGCCAGCCATGGCCGGGGACGCAAGACGACGTCACCTCAAGAGGGAAGGAGTGAAGCCCCCCGTAGCACGAGGGACCCATCTTCCAGCAGGGCCCAGGCGTTCGTGTTTACAGCAGCTGACATCTCCTTTCTGGACCAGGCCGTAGTAGCAAGCTTGGAATCGCACCTGCTGGGGAAGAGGGTGCAACACCTTCTGGGGCTGCCCTCAGCCCTCCTCAGGTCCCTCCAAGGCTTTGTGCCCTCTGCTCCGCGTCCTGTGCCCCAGCGGGGCCCTGTGGGTGTTACTGTGGTGACGGGTCCTCAAGCCCTCTCCTTTGTGGCTGAGAGAGCAAAGAAGAGGCTGGAGCACCACCTGAAGAAAATGGTCCAGATGAAGCATTGGCAGCTGCCCCAGAGGGTGCAGGAGGCCCTTAGGCAAATGAAGCCACCTTCACAGCCTAGAGAGACGCCTACATTCCCTCAGAAGAAGACGCCAAGCTCCTCCAAGAAGCTTGCAAAGGAGAGTTGCTCGGCGCTGAGCTGTGCCCGGAAGCAGCAGGTGTTGCAGAGGAATTTGGCCAAGAGAGCCCTTGAGACGCAGCTGGGTGTGTCCGCTCCTAAAATCCAGCAGTTTCGGAAAGCCTCCCCTCAAGCCCCGAAGCCTGCGCTCCCCAAAGTCATCCCACCCGGGTTGAGACCTCCAGAGCCGAGATCCCAGCAGATCCATTTTCTGGACCTGCAAGCTCTCAGTCACATCCAGCTCAACATTACCCACAAGAAGTTGACCTGTCGCTTGGGGCTGCCCTCGCTGTACCATAGGTCCCTTGCCCAGCTGTTCCCGGGTGCCGTGTTTCAAGCGCCCACCTTCCCCTTGCCCAGAAGATCTGCAGCGTTCGGCTTCACCTCTACACACATTCGGTTCCTCTGTCCGAAGGCCCGAGAGGAGCTGGAGTGGCATGTCAGAAAGAAGACTCTGCAACACGCCTGGGGGATCCCGGGGCTCGTTCAAAGGTCCCTCCGGATCCTCCTATCAACCTGCCATCAGGTTCGCCCCAGGAACGCCAGGGCTGGTGCGGTGTCCATTTCCATACCCGAGCTCTCCTTCCTCAGCAGGGCCACCCAGAGGGAGCTGGAGAAAAATGTGCAGAAAAGGATTGTCAACCAGCGTTGGAGGCTGCCCCAGAGGGTCCTTGACTCCATGAAGCTCCTCTACCCACAGGGTCAGCTTGGCAACATAACGGGCTCCAAGCCGAGCTCCTCCAAGAAGCTTGCAAAGGAGAGTTGCTCGGCGCTGAGCTGTGCCCGGAAGCAGCAGGCGTTGCAGAGGAATTTGGCCAAGAGAGCCCTTGAGAAGCAGCTGGGTGCGTCTGCTCCTAAAATCCAGCAGTTTCGGAAAGCCTCCCCTCAAGCCCCGAAGCCTGCGCTCCCCAAAGTCATCCCACCCGGGTTGAGACCTCCAGAGCCGAGATCCCAGCAGATCCATTTTCTGGACCTGCAAGCTCTCAGTCACATCCAGCTCAACATTACCCACAAGAAGTTGACCTGTCGCTTGGGGCTGCCCTCGCTGTACCATAGGTCCCTTGCCCAGCTGTTCCCGGGTGCCGTGTTTCAAGCGCCCACCTTCCCCTCGCCCAGAAGATCTGCAGCGTTTGGCTTCACCTCTACACACGTTCGGTTCATCTGTCCGAAGGCCCGAGAGGAGCTGGAGTGGCATGTCAGAAAGAAGACTCTGCAACACGCCTGGGGGATCCCGGGGCTCGTTCAAAGGTCCCTCCGGATCCTCCTATCAACCTGTCATCAGGTTCGCCCCAGGAACGCCAGGGCTGGTGCGGTGTCCATTTCCATACCCGAGCTCTCCTTCCTCAGCAGGGCCACCCAGAGGGAGCTGGAGAAGAATGTGCAGAAAAGGATTGTCAACCAGCGTTGGAGGCTGCCCCAGAGGGTCCTTGACTCCATGAAGCTCCTCTACCCACAGGGTCAGCTTGGCAACATAATGGGCCCCAAGCCCTATGCTGTCGATCGGCAGAGAAGGCAGAAGGCCCAGAGGATGGTTGCTCCAGCCCCACCGCTGCTCCTGCCCACTCAGCTGGCCAAGACTCAAGTGGTCCTGCGGCCCCACCTTGCAAAGAAGAGCCTGGAGATGAACTTGGAGGTCTTCCCTGCTGCCGTCAGAGTCTCCTGGAGATACAGGCTCCTCGTTCTGAGGAGGCCTCTCCCCAAGGTGATCCGCCCGGGCCACAAGCCGTTGCTGCCGCGCAGACCCTTGCCTCTCTCGGTGTTCGCAGAGCAGGTGAGCCGGATCGAAGTGTCGGTGAAATGCAACCACCTGGCATCCTTGTGGGGGCTGGGCACCCGCTATGCGGAGACGCTTAGGGCAATGAGGTCCCCTGGACCTTCCAGGCGGAGGAGGACAGCCTTCACCTTCAGCGGAGTGCAAGTGACGATCCTTCCACGAACGGAAGCAGCAGCTCTGGAGCGTCACGTCAGCAGGAAGAGGCTCCAGCATGAGTGGGGCTTCCCAGTCCTTGTCCAGAGGTCGCTCAGGTACCTCGTTTGTGAGCCGCCCCCTCTGCTTCCCCTGAGGCAGCCGGGGGTCTCTGCCCGTGTCCTGGTGCAGGACTTGTGCCTTCCGCAGAGCTTCCGCAACCGCCTCGAATTGCATGTGCAGAAGATGAAGCTGCAGCGCCTTTGGGGGCTGCCGAGGAGGGTGGTGGAGTCTCTGAGGTCGCTCTTTCCGGAGCTCAAGGCTGCTGCCCACCGGCAGAAATCACCTGCTGAACGGGGGGCGAAAAGCACGCTCAGGAAAGTTGGGCCTGAAAGCCTCCCTGTCACCCCCGTCGTGGGCACCCTCTGCGCCGTCTGCCGTAAAAGGAAAGCGGACGCAGTGTCCCGGGGGTTCCCCAGTGTGGGACGCCAGAACCTGGAGAAGATCAGGGTCCACTCGGCCAAGAAGTCCATGGAAGTGCATTGGGAGATTTTCCCGGCCGTTGCTGTGAGCTCTTGGAGACGGGTGGTTTTGACGTCCAGGCAGCCTCTGCCCAAGCGGATTCTCCGTGGCGTCAAGCCCTTGCAGCCCCGGAAGCTCGTCCTGACCTTTGTGCTGGCCGAGGACTTCAAGAAGATTGAGGTGTCTGTGCAGTGTAAACACCTGAGCTCCCTCTGGGGGCTAGGCCAGCGGTACGTGGAGGCCCTGAGCGCAATGGCCCCTGCGCCACACCCACAACCTCCCAGGTCCAGGAAGGCTTCTCTCGGGTTCTCCCCGGCCCAGACTCTGTTTCTCCTGCAAGAGGACCGGGAGTCCTTGGAGCGGCACGTGAGAAAGAAGAAGCTCCAGCACGAGTGGGGCTTCCCCGTCTCTGTCCAGAGCTCTCTCAGGGCTTTCATGCAAGGTCCCCCCCTGCCAGGACAGGTGCCGCTTCCAGGGGCTTCCCGCAGAACCAAGATCTGGGTCCAGACGCTGCACAGGGAGCTCTTGTTTCTTCCTCGCAGCACCCGCGTGCGCCTGGAGCACCACATCCAGCGGCTGAAGCTCCAGAGGCAGTGGGCGTTGCCCAGGAGGATCCTCGAATCGATGCAGTTGCTGTTCCCGGGGGAGAAGATGCTGCCAGCAGGAAGCACTTCGCGGGAGTCCAGCTTTGGGGCTTGTGCCAAACCGTGGACAGCTGGTGCCAAGGGTGCTGAGCCGGTCAGGGAGAAGGGCAGAAGGATGGTGGGTGCGGCCGCGCATTCCGCCAAGCTGTGTCTCCCACTGGAGGGCATGTCTCTGGAGAAGCTGCAGCTTCACGTGACTAAGAAGAGTTTGGAGGTGCACCTAGGAGCCTTCCCTGCTGTGCCCAGACACTCTAGGCAAAGGGCATCGCTGTCCCTCAGCCAGACTCTCCCCAGGCTGATCCGTCCCGGCTTGGCGACCTTGAGACCCCGTAGCTCTTGCCTCTTGTTCAGTGTAGATCAAATGGGTCAGATTGAACTGGCCGTGCATCACAACTACCTGGCCTCCCTGTGGGGGCTGGGGACACGCTACGTGGAGGCGGTGGCTGCGATGGCCCCCCGGCCGCCCTTCCGAACTCCGGCCAGGCGCAGAGGGGCCGCCTTCGAGTTTTTGGCAGTGGAGACGCTGTTCTTCCAGAGGTTGTCCAGAGAGGAATTGGAGCTGCACGTCAGGAAGAAAAGGATGCAGCACATGTGGGAGTTTCCTGCCCTCGTGCAGAGGTCGCTCTGGGGCTTTATGCAGGGACCACCCAGGCTGCCCGGCCTTCCCAAGACCAGCATTCCGATCTGCGTCCTGCATCAAGAGCTGCTTTTCCTTCCTCGGCGCATGTGCCGCCTCCTGGAATTTCACATTCAGAGGAGGAAGCTGCAGCGGAGGTGGGGTTTGCCACGGAAGGTCCTGGACTCCCTGCAGCAATTTCTCCCCACTCCTCCCCCAGGAAGGGCTCCGCTTCCTCAGAGTGGCAAGGAAAAGAAATTGACAAAGGCCACGGGATCCCGGGCGGCTGATGCAAGGCTGAGGAAGACCTCCAATGTTCCCCCAGTGAAGAATCAATGCTTGGAGAGCTCCACCAAAGCTACTCTGGATACCCATCTCAAGAAGAAGGCTCTGGAGAGCAAATTCCAGTTGATGAAGGCACCTGCCGGCCCCATCAGACGAGCCCCTCTCCCTAAACCTCCTTCCCTCCCCTCTGGGGTGAGACCCAGAAGGCCCCTCCTGCTTTTTGTCGAGCAAGAGGCTCTGTTGAAGATCCAGCTGAACATCAAGCAGAAGCATCTCACGTGTCTTTGGGGCCTACCTGGTTTGCAAATCAAATCCTTGACCAAGATGTACGGGAAAGTTCCTGGGCAGCCACTGCCAGGAAAAGTCGCCACAGTCGGAAGCTCGGCAAAGGCCCTGGGGAGAGAAACACCCAAGGGCCCTGCAGCAACAGGCCTTAAAGCCTGGAAGTGGGGGGCACCTTTCCTCACACAGGACTCCTCAAATCTTCTGGAGATGCACGTTCTGCGGAAGAAGCTGCAGCACACGTGGGGCCTGCCAGCCACAATTCAGAAATCCCTCTCTGCATTTCCCCGGCCCCCCTCTAAACTGCAAAGGTCTCCAACCCGTGCAGTAAAAGTGAGAGTCGTGACAGCCCAGCGCCTGGTCTTCCTGGATCCCGTCACAGCGGGGAGCCTGGAGGCCCACTTGAAGAGCCGGATTGCGGCACACCGATGGGGCCTTCCCAAACTAGTCCAGGAGTCGGTCAAGGTGTTCCTGCCTCCTGGGTCTGCTCCCCAAGCTGATCAGGCACAAACCCCACTATGTACCTGCAGCAAAGTCCTCCAAACCTCTCTGGGCACTCGTGGCCAGCGCCTCCGGGCAGCTACATCGCCTTCCCAAGCTGACCAGATGCAAATCCCACTATGCACCTGCAGCAAAGACCTCCAAACCTCTCTGGGCACTCGTGGCCAGCGCCTCTGGGCAGCTACATCGCCTTCCCATGCTGACCAGACGCAAATCCCACTATGCACCTGCAGCAAAGACCTCCAAACCCCTCTGGGCACTCGTGGCCAGCGCCTCCAGGCAGCTGCATCGCCTTCCCAAGCTGACCAAATTCCACTATACACCTGCAGCAAAGACCTCCAAATGCCACTGGGCACAGGTGACCAGGGCCTCCAGGCAGCTGGAGGAGAAGCCCAGAGCCTGCTGGAGAAGCAGGTGGAAAGTGAACGGCAGCAACTACCCAGAACAGGAGGGCAACCTTCAGAGCTATCTCCAGGAGGGAGGCGCCCGGAAACCTCACGGCATGGAAGAGAGACTCCAAAGAGAGAATTAGACCTGTTGCCAGTGGTAACAACATGCCTTACAGATGAGGCCAGAGAATATCTTGAATTCCATGTAAAGCGCAAGAGGGTCCAGCATGACTGGAGCCTGCCGTCCGCTGTGCAGAAATCCCTACGGGCCTTTGCCCCACCTCCCCCTGAGCTGCAAGGGCCTGCAAAGGCTAGAGCAGTAGTACTCCTCAGCCCTGAGAAATCGGGGGGCCAAGGGAAAGGGGGCGCAGCTGCCCACCCACCACAGTCTGTGACGGAGGCGATGATTCCTCGCCGGATCCTGCGTTTTCTGTGTCCAAATGTAAAGGATTGCCTGGAAACCCACGTGAAGAGGTGGGCCACAGAGCACAGGTGGGGGCTGCCCCAGATGGTTCGGCGTTCAGTGAGGGCGGCTCTTCCTGCTCAACAGAAGTCCAGTGCGGGAGAAAAAAAGCACCCCGTGCGACTCTCAAAACGTCACCACGACTCGCCCCAGCGGCACGAAGTCCATTCCCATTCTGAGACAGAAGAGTCTAAAGGGGTTCTCCATGCTGGAGAAAGCAAGCGTCCTGTACAACTCTCAAAATATCACCGTGACTCCCCCCGGCAGCAGGAAATCCATTCCCATTCTGAGGGAGAAGAGTCACCAGGGCTTCTCCAGGCTGGAGAAAGGAGGTCTCCTGTACAAGTCTCCAAACATCATCGCGACTCCTATCAGCAGTGTGGAATCCATTCCCATTCTGAGGGAGAAGAGTTGATGGGGCTTCTCCATGCTGGAGAAAGGAGATCTCCCGTACAAGTCTCCAAACACCATCGCGTCTCGTCGCAGCGGCAAAAAATACATTCCTATTCTGAGGGCAAAGAATCCCTGGCGCTGCAGCCGTCCAAAAAAGCATCCCCTCAAAAGCCAAAGGGTCATCAGAGGAAACAACGGCCGGCCAGAAACATGGGCACAACTGTCGAGATATCGCCCACGCTGCAGCCACCTTTCCTCACGGATGAGGCCTTTCAGCTGCTTGAGTTCCACATCATACACAAGAGAATCCAACATGCGTGGGCCGCTCCGTCTGTTTTGCAGAAGTCCCTCGATGCCCTGGCCCCGTTTGCCCTCCACTGGGGAGAGGACGCCCCCAAGACGCATCGTTGGGATGGAGAAGAAGTGAGGGTCATCGCCAACGACCTCTCGTTCCTTAAGCCAGACACCAAAGAGCGCCTGGAGGCCCACATTACGACCTTGACCACCAGACACAGGTGGGAGATCCCGAAACGCGTTCAGCAATCCCTGAAGACCTTTCTGGCCTCCAGGCCCCCCTCCCGATCTGAAGTGGGTCTCTTGCCTTGCCAGTGCAAATCCTGGCAGGCGGCCAGAGATGATTATCAGACGAGTGACGACGACAACAAAGGCTCTCCTCAGGGAACAGAGGGCAGGAGGAGGGCAACCAAGAAGCAAAAGGTCCTCTCGCAAGGCCAGCGGGGAACAGCGACACGTGTGGGGCATGAAGCGAGTGTTTTCTTATTTCCCGGGGTGAGGCTGCCGTTCCTCCAGCACGAGGCCCAGAATGTTCTGGAACTCCACATCCAACGCAAGAGACTCCAGCATTCCTGGGGCCTGCCCTCCGCCGTGCTCAGGTCCCTGCAGGCATTCTCCCCTCCTCCCCTTGAGTCGCACAAGAAAAGGCCACCAAGAAAGATTGTGGCTGGTCGGATTCCATGGGAGGAAGGAGACATACAGAATGTTAGTCGGAGCCTCTCCTTCCTCAGCCCAGAAAGGAAGGAGCATCTGAACGGCCACCTGAGGCGTATGATTGAGAAACGCAGGTGGGGCCTTCCGGAACGCGTCCAGCAGTCGCTGAGGGCCTTCATGACTTCCAGGCCTGCTTCCCAACCTGAACTGGGTCGGTCACGGCAGCCCTCACCTCCTCCCTCAAAATCCCCCCAGGATGCGGCTGATTCAGAGACTGAAGGCGACAACCAGTTGGCTTCTGGGACAGAAGGAGACAATGAAGACGACTCCAGCAGAGAGGCAATGGAGAAGCTCCACCACAAGAGAGAAGCAACAGCTTCAGCTGCCCGTGTTGATGTGTCAACTTTCTTATTTCCTGAGGTGGCGTCTCCTTTCCTGCCGCAAAAGGCCCAGAATGCTCTGGAGTTCCACATCCAACGCAAGAGACTCCAGCATGCCTGGGGCCTGCCCTCCGCTGTGCTCAGGTCCCTGCAGGCATTCTCCCCTCCTCCCCTTGAGTCGCACAAGAAAAGGTCACCAAGAAAGATTGTGGCCCGTCAGATTCCTTGGGAGGAAGGAGACATGCAGAGTGTTAGTCGGAGCCTCTCCTTCCTCAGCCCAGAAAGGAAGGAGCATCTGAACGGCCACCTGAGGCGTATGATTGAGAAGCGCAGGTGGGGCCTTCCGGAACGCGTCCAGCAGTCGCTGAGGGCCTTCATGACTTCCAGGCCTGCTTCCCAACCTGAACTGGGTCGGCCACGGCAGCCCTTGCCTCCTCCCTCAAAATCCCCCCAGGATGTGGCTGATTCAGAGACTGAAGGCGACAACCAGTTGGCTTCTGGGACAGAAGGAGACAATGAAGACGACTCCAGCAGAGAGGCAACGCAGAAGCTCGGGGGAAAACTCCACCACAAGAGAGAAGCAGCTGCTGCAGCTGCCCATGTTGATGTGTCAACTTTCTTCTTTCCTGAGGTGACGTCTCCTTTCCTGCCGCACGAGGCCCAGAATGCTCTGGAGTTCCACATCCAACGCAAGAGACTCCAGCATTCCTGGGGCCTGCCTTCCGCCGTGCTGAAGTCCCTGCAGGCATTCGCCCCTCTTCCCCTTGAGTCGCACAAGAAAAGGCCACCAAGAAAGAGCGTAGCCCATCCGTTTCCTTGGGATGAGGGAAACGTCAAAATTACGACTCGGGGGCTCTTGTTCATCAACTCGGAGGTGAAGGAGCGTCTGGAAGCGCACGTGAGGAGTCTGACTGCAGGACACAGGTGGGACCTCCAAAAACACGCTCAGGAAGCCGTGAGAGCGTTTCGGCTTCCCAGGCCCCCTTCTGTTGTAGAAATGGGGCCGGAAACTCACCCCCGTGACTATCAAGAGGCCTTTCGTATCCGCTCCCCATTTGAGCTGGCAAGCTCTGTGGAGAAACGCCAGGACAGGCAGAACGTGTCAGGTGAGCTGGAGGAGGAAACGCTGTTGGCAGCGGCCCCGTCTGCCACTTCTGCGACAAGCATAAGCTGTGAGAGAGAGCTGCCTTTCCTTGCCGGCCATCTCCAGGACTTTCTGGAGTTCCACATTCAACGCAAGAAGATCCAGCATGACTGGGGCCTGCCAGCCACCGTCCAGAGGTCGCTGCGTGCATTTGCTCCAGTTCCCCGGGGACTACAGGAGAGTCCTTTGACCGGCACAGGAGCGAGAATCGCTGCAGCAAGAGCAAAGGGCGTTGCCGCAGGAACAAGAGCAGGCACCAAGAAAGGACGCAAAGCAAAGGAGGTCCAAGTTGGTGCCAAACAGCTGCATTTCTTGCATGTAGGCACAAAGGAACATCTGGAGAAGCACATCCGGGGCCTGAAAGTGGAGCACCGATGGCACGTTCCCAAAGTGGTCCAGGAGTCGGCGAGGGCGTTTATTTTTCATGCTCATGGACCAGAGGAGGAGGAACAGCCGTCCACGTATGAGCAGACCCTCGACACATCAGACACCCCATTTAAGACGGAAACGGAACAAGAATCCAGCTCAAGTTGGGAAGATCCACGCATCTACCACGCAGAGCTTTTTCCTGAACTAGGGCAAGACAGTGGAGAGGCGTCATGGGTGGAAACAGAAGAGCCGTCCCTCTGCCTCTGTGGGAAAACGCGGAACCACACAGCTGCCCAGGAGGCAAGGGGTGGCTGGGAGGCCCCGAGAGAAGCTCCCCGCAGGAGCCGATTGCAGGAGAAACCTTTGCAGGGATCTTGGTTGAAGAAGGCCAGGCAAGTGCAGCGCTCAAGGATTCCTGACAGGATCCAGGATCCTGGGGTCCCCCCTCTCTCACAGCCCACTCGCAGACCCCCAAAGTACGTACACAATGCCAGCCGTCGGCTGGAGAGGAATCCCAGCTCCCAGAGGGTGAGATATACCTGCGGAAGAATCACTCACCTGGCAGCACGCTCTTCAAATACATCCCTTGGGAAGAGGAAGAAGAAGACGACGACGAGGGTTCCATGGCAGCCGGAGGGTAGCTTTGAAGGGATGGCAGACGACAGCCACCTTCCACCTGGGCAGCTTCCGCTGTTGCCAAAGGGCTCTGAAGCTGGCTGGGAGCACAGGAAGGTTTGCAAGCTACCCAACTGCTCTTCTCCGTCCCATTTTTCGAGGAAGGCCACTGCTGCCACCTCCTCCTCCTCACAGCTGGCAGTAGAGCAGAGATGGCAGCAGCAGGAGCAAGAGGAAGGTGCAGAAAATGGCAAAGAGGGAGGCTCCTCTTCTCTGCTCTCAGAGGATATTGAGCAAGTTCCTGGTCCATCGTCTGGAGATAGCATCAGGGATGCTTCTCTGCCAGAGCAAGAAGCCACTGAGGCAGACCTTAGGCCTCTGCAGGGGACAGAGAGTGCACAGCAAGCTAGCCTTTTTGCCCCCCAACAGGCCTTCCTGAAGCAGGCGTACGCCGTCGAACCCCAGTCGTCTTATGAGGAGGTAGTGGCCAGAACCTACAGGATGGCCGGCAGCATTCGCCAGGTGAAGTCAAGGAGCGGCCTGCGGACAGGAGGCAGGAAGGTGGGCTGGGGCAGGGAGAAGAGGATGGACTCGCCCAGCCAGACCATGAGAGATGCTGACTGGGCCACCGACACAGGGCGCCAGGCATCTTCTGCCACCAAGGAGCTGGGAAGATGGTCCTCAGAGTCCCTGTGCCAGGAATGCCTCAGCCTGAAATCTCCTTCCTGGAAGGAAGGGAGCGAGGAGGACTCTGTGGTGGCCCCGCTCCATCAAGGAGCCCGAGGCCTGGAGGAGGCCTCGAGCGACAGCCCCAAAGACTCCGAGTGGCAAGCGCTCCCTGCGTCTCCAAAGGAAGGCTTCCTGGGCACAGAGGGAGGGTTCCAGAGGCACTCGGCCCCGGACAACGAAGCGGCGGTGGAAGGACAGGAGGAGCAGGGCACCTCCTCGGGCTCCGAGGAGCAACGCCCCGTGTCGGTGGGGAGCATGTCGCAGTTCAGCACCGAGTGGGAGTGGGAGCAGGTCGGGGACTGGGACAGCAAGGAGGAAGGGTTCGCAAGAAGCGACTGGATGGTAAAAGAGGAGGAGGAGGAGGAAGGAGGAGGCAGCAGTGGCGGCAAAGCAACGGGGAGCCGCAGGCATGAAAATTCCCCAAAAAACAGCCATTCCCTGGTGTCCCTGAAGAAGGCAAAACCTTCCCAAACGGCCTTGCTTTGGGAAGCAAGATTCGTCCTGAGTAATATGGCAACGGAATCAGCTTCTGGGCCACAGCAGGCAGTAGCAAAAGAGGTTACGGAAGGGAGGGTGCCCCTTGGTCAAACCGCTTCACCCGCCGCCAGCCAGGGATCTGGGGAGCGAAGCCGCTACTCGCAGTTTGTAGGCACGGCGCCTTCTGATGAGAAAGTGACCCTCCTTAGTAAGATCTTGGAGAGGAAACTGTCCTTGGATCAAGGCCTGCGGGTCCTCAGACATGGTGGCGAGAGGCGAAGCAAGCAGGAGAATTCTGGGTTTTAAACGGGAAGATTGCATATTGTAATATTCTCCAATAAATGCCTAGCTCATTAGCGCTGTGTTCTGGGGGCTCCCATGTTTGCAATGCACTGTTCTCGGCACGCCACTTTCTCAACAGTTAGTTCTGCATTTCTAAAAAATCAATCTCTTAGTGGCAGCGCTTACAGTTTGGAACTCCCTGCCAATTGATACCAGACAAGCACCTTTGCACTGCACTTTTCGGCGCCTGCTAAAAACATTTTTGTTCATACAAGCGTGCCCAGATGTTTAAAAAGTTGATGTGAGTTTTAATCTCTTTTTAGTTTGTTGTTAGTTTCAATTTTGGAAAACTTGAGTTATTTTTTATTATTGAGAATTACCATTTTATTTGTTTTTCGTAAGCCGGTTTGAGCTTTCGGGTTGTTTTTTCTTTTTTTACAATCAAGGAGTGTATAAATTTTATGAAATAAATAAAAATGAACACTTCAGGGCTGCTGGCGGACACCAAGGTCGCAAGCCACTCACAGGTGACCCTACAGCAGCCTTCTCCAACCTAGTTGCCCCCAGATGTTTGGGATCACAATTCGCATCATGCCAGCTACCATCAACTCACTTCCTATCTCAGAGCCAGTGTTTTCCAGTGCAGCTGTGCTGAAAAACATGGATAAGTGGGGTTTTTTTATTTTTTACAAGGGCTCCTCTACCATCATAGGTAATCGTAGGTCACCTCTGTCTCCACAGGTGTGTTTTGATGGTGCTTTTATTCTCCTATGCAAGCACCATGCAGACCAATGCTTCTAGTGGTGCTGGCATTCAGCTGCCAAGGTTGCTCAATGGTGCAGGACGGTTTGAGCATGTTGCACTGATTCTGGCCCAACTGCATTGGCTGCCCATTAGTTTCTGGGCCCAGTTCAAAGTGCTGGTTTGGACCTCTAAAGCCTTAAATGGTTGAGCACTGCAATACCTCAAGGACCATCTCTCCCCATATGAAGCAACCCGGACTCTGCATTTATCGTCTGAGGCCCTTCATTGTGTGTCTCCTCCACGAGAAGTCCGGAGGGCAGCAACACAAGAGCAGTGGCTCCCTGCTCGTGACATGCTGTCCCCAGGGAGGTTCGGCTGAAGACTTCATTACATTGTTGGGATGCGTCCAAGGAAACGGGGGCAATTTGCAGGCCCCCAGCTGGCTTCAGCCCACCGGCTGGTAGCTGGGCGATCTCCGGTCCCTGGCATAGCATAAATCAGCGACCCGCAGCTTCAGAACTCTTCAGAAGCTGGAGCATGCTCTTATCAGCAGAGTAATTAACTCTTCACAACGGAAGGGCGGACAGAGGCATATGTAAGGCATATTTACAAGCAGTTTATTCAGCATAGATCAAGACAAAGAAAATATGTCTGCTCTCCTTCATGTCTAAGAGCAAGAAGCACTAAGCAAAAGCAATACACAAACAGAAGTTCCCAGCAAGCTGTGCTGGAATGTAAACAGACATGTGACATACAACAATCCACATATCTGTTCCTCTTAGGGTGGAACAGAACAGCAATATCCTAACATACATATCTTCAGGTGCCAGCCAAAAATATTCCCTTCTCCCAGGCATCCGGGCTAATTAAACAATCCATGGCCTTTTAAACTGTGTATTGGGGTCCTCAGATGAAGAGCTGTATGGAAATGTAGAGATAGTGCTGTCTTTAGGATATGGTTTTATTGGAACAACCTGAGCATAAGCTTTGAGGGGCTCGCAGCCTGAACTTCTTCTGTCTTAGTCGCAGCACAGAGCAAGCAGGTCTCTGTGTCTTCATCTTTCAGCCTGCTCCTAGCTCAGCGCTCTCACGTGATTCTTGGTTATTGTCCTACCTAGCACTTGGCTAATAAAAACCTCAACAACTTAACCCTAAAAAACCCTCAACAACTTAAAAAAAACTCAACAACTTTGGGGTAAAATCATAAAAGAAGCTCAACAACTTCAATCCTAAAAAAATGTTAACAATTTTGGTCAGCCCCCACGGCCCTTCACTTCATCAAATCTGGCCCTCTTTGAAAAAAGTTTGGACACCACTGACCTAGACAAAGGGACTGCATTGGAAAGGTTTCCCTTACACATTCCACCTCTTGCAATACAGGATCCCAAGAACTGGAAGGGACTTGGGGCGTCATCCAGGCTGAGCCCCCAAATTCCTAACAATACTACGCTGTTGCCCTCAGAAGGGCTTCCCTTATAAATCACAAGTTTGAATGTGGCACTGACAATAATAATAATAATAATAATAATAATAATAATAATAATGATTTATTTGTTTCCCAGCCACTCGGGCGGCTTCCAGCAAAGATTAAAAATACATTAAAATGTCACACATTAAAAACTTCCCTGAACAGGGCTGCCTTCAGATGTCTTCTAAATGTCAGGTAGTTGTTTATCTCTTTGACATCTGATGGGAGGGTGTTCCACAGGGCGGGCGCCACCACCGAGAAGGCCCTCTGCCTGGTTCCCTGTAGCTTTGCTTCTCACAATGAGGGAACCGCCAGAAGGCCCTTGGTGCTGGACCTCAGCGTCCGGGCAGAAAGCCCAAAGCCCGATAGCTGCCAAAAATGAGCCACGTTTGCCTCGCTCCCAGGAGGCACCACGCCTGATTTTGGAAAATCCAGGTCATTGGGTAGCTTAGAAGGTTTTGTTTCTCGTCTGTGTAGGTCAGACATCTCAATGGCCTGCTGCTCTCCATTTCAGGCTAGAGGGGCTGTTACCTGGCAGGGTCACCAGCCACAATGAAGTACGGCTGAAGCCTTGGGCCAATTCACACATGCATGTAGGCAGTGCAATGTTCAAGTGGCTGTTTGCAGCTCAACACCTGGTGGGTGGCAATCATCGGTGGTGCTTGGCTCTGGTTTCACACAATCTGCAAGCAATCTGCTGGTGCTCGAGTGGTAAGTTGTGTGAATATCCCATTACTCGTCCCCTGGGAAGGCGGCACAGCCGGGTGGATAATAGGAGGTCAGGATCAGCTGAGGGCGTGCAGCCTGAGCTGCCTGCAGTTTTTTCTGGGTGATGCGATTTAGGGTCCACATTGTAAGTCTGGAAGGAGGAAGGAGGAGAAAAACCGCATCGTCAGAAAGGAGGCTCCCCCAAGAGGGAAAAGTCTGCTTGCAAATCTCTAGTGGGGTCATCCACTTGGCGAAGCTTTGAGGCAAAGAGGATCATGGCTGCCAAAGCTGATGCCATCTGGCTAGTTTGACTGAGACCTGGAAGCCTCTAAGCTGATGCCAGAAACTGCAGGGAACAGTTTCCTGGGAGCCCATTTTCTCTCCCCAGAACACAGCAGAGACCTAGTTTACGAACAGCCTAGAGTCCATCCATTCCAAGGCCTTCAGGTCCTAACCATAGCTGTCAACTTTTCCCTTTTCTTACGAAGAATCCTATTTGGAATAAGGGAATTTCCCTTTAAAAAGGGAAATGTTGACAGCTATGGTCCTAACTCTCTCTCATAACCACTCCAACTGTTTAGGACTTCTCTGTTTGGTGCTGAGGGATGCGGGTGGCGCTGTGGGTTAAACCACTGAGCCTAGGACTTGCCGATCAGAAGGTTGGCGATTCAAATCCCCACGACGAGGTGAGCTCCCATTGCTTGGTCCCTGCTCCTACCAACCTAGCAGTTCAAAAGCATGTCAAAGTGCAAGTAGATAAATAGGCACCGCTCCGGCGGGAAGGTAAACAGCGTTTCCGTGCGCTGCTCTGGTTCGCCAGAAGCGGCTTAGTCATGCTGGCCACATGACCCGGAAGCTGTCTGTGGACAAACGCCGGCTCCTCAGTGCGTTTCCCTGTCTCACAGTGCTTTAATCCACTTTAATTGTGCAGACCTAAATTTCTGATATGTGCTTGAAGACACGCTCCCCGCACCCTCCCCAATAATAATACTGACAACCTGGAGGTAACCAGGGTGTGCCGATGATAAGAAGGGCAGGAGAGACAACTGACTTGAGTGACATCACAAACTGAGGGGGAAATTTGGAGAACTTAAGATTGTCCTTTTGAGCATGAATGACTATGAACTCTAAAGGGAAAGGGAAAGGGACCCCTGACCTTTAGGTCCAGTCGCGGACAACTCTGGGGTTGGGTGCTCATCTCGCTCTATAGGCTGAGGGAGCTGGTGTTTGTCCACAGACAGCTTTCGGGTCATGTGGCCAGCATGACTAAGCCGCTTCCCGCCGGAGTGGTACCTATTTATCTACTTGCACTTTGATGTGCTTTCGAACTGCTAGGTTGGCAGGAGCAGGGACCGAGCAAAGGGAGCTCACCCCATCGTGGGGATTTGAACGGCCGACCTTCTGATTGGCAAGCCCTAGGCTCTGTGGTTTAACCCACAGCGCTACCCGCCTGCCTGATGAACTCTAAACAACATGCACAAAAGATTGGCGGGGGATTACTTACGCCAGCCTCTGGAGTCTGCAGTGCTGCTTCGCCAGTGAGACACACAGGTGCCTGACGCCCTCATCTCCCAGGCTGTTCCCCCCTAAGCCCAGCTCCGCCAGGCTCTCATGGGATTCCAGGACGGAGGCCAGATCCTCACATGCCCCGGCTGTGAGACCGCAAAGGTGCAACCTGCAAAGGAAGATGAAGGGCATTTGTGACACCTGGAAAGATGAAACTGAAGAGAGAATATGTCCCACAGGCAAAATAACAAACTTGGATCTGAACGTCCCAAATGCCACACACAAGAAGAGTTTGGTTTGGTTATATTTTGGCTGATCTTATTCAAATGTTTACATGAAGGTTACACCCATTTTCATTTGTTCAAATAGCTCAGTTGCTAGGGCATGAGACTTAATCTCAGGGTTGTGGGTTTGAGTCCCAGGTTGGGCAAACGATTCCTGCATTGCAGGGGGCTGGATCAGGCACGCCCAACACGTCGATCGCGATCGATCTGTCGATTGCAGGATTGGTTTTGGTCAATCAGTTGATTGATCAATCTATCGAGAGAAGCCCAGCACACTCTAAATGGCTCCTCAGAGAGAGAAAGGGCTGGTTTAGGGAGAGAAAGAGAGAGAGAAGCTGGGTGCTCCAACTGGCTTCTCAGATCTGTGTAAATTAATATAAAAATATACAGTGGTACCTCGGGTTACATACGCTTCAGGTTATAGACTCCGCTATCCCAGAAATAGTGCTTCAGGTTAAGAACTTTGCTTCAGGATAAGAACAGAAATCATGCTCCAGCGGTGCGGCAGCAGCAGGAGGCCCCATTAGCTAAAGTGATGCTTCAGGTTAAGAACAGTTTCAGGTTAAGAACGGACCTCCGGAACGAATTAAGTACTTAACCTGAGGTACTACTGTAGTTTCTTTTCTCACTTGTTTAGTTACTTGTCCATCTAGTAACTATTTGGATCTGTCATGATTATATCCAAACAAAACTACTGTATCTGTGAAATAAATATCCTTTAATTAATTAATTAATTAATTAATTAACTGATTAAACAAACTTAAATGACTTTGGAGGGGTGGGAGAAAGGAACACTTGCTGAATAATGAGAATGGGAGAGTGTGGTAGATCACTGCCAGTTTTTGATACTGGGTAGTAGATCACAACCTATTTGAAGTTGGACTTGACTTGCCTGCGCTAGATGGTCCTTGTGGTCCCTTAGGTTAAGGTAAAGGGACTCCTGGCCGTTAGGTCCAGTTGTGGCCAACTCTGGGGTTGCGCCGCTCATCTCGCTTTACTGGCCGAGGGAGCCGGCGTACAGCTTCCGGGTCATGTGGCCAGCATGACTAAGCCACTTCTGGCGAACCAGAGCAGCGCAAGGAAACGCCGTTTACCTTCCCGCCGGAGTGGTACCTATTTATCTACTTGCACTTTGACATGCTTTCGAACTGCTAGGTCGGCAGGAGCAGAGACTGAGCAACAGGAGCTCACCCCGTCGTGGGGATTCGAACCGCCGACCTTCTGATCCACAAGCCCTAGGCTCTGTGGTTTAGACCACAGCGCCACCCGCGTCCCTTGTGGTCCCTTACAATTCTATGAAATTTGTTACGTGCAGATCGGATTTTTGCAGGGCACAGTTGTGGAATGGCAAGAAGAACTCTTGGAGGAGGGGGAATTAGGAGAGATGAAGAAGCCACTTACGTGAGTCTTTGCAACCTGGATTGTGGGTGCTTCAGCCCCTCGCACAACTTCCTGATCCCCTCATCACCCAGGTTGTTCTCTCCCAGATCCAGCTCAGAGAGAGACGGCTTGGATGCCAGGACCTCTGAAAGGGGCTCACATGCACCAGCTGTCAGGTTGCAGCAATGTAGCCTGCAGGAGATGGAGGTGGAAATGAGCTCCAGAAAGGGGCTTTGCAGCTGGGATAGGCGCTCACAGCGCCAGGCTGGGATGTGACCGTAACCTTTTCCTCCCATCTTTCAGGAAGCACAAAGCTGATGAGAGGCTTTGGTATGTGATCTCCTCTACCCTGAATACCCATGGGGGAGTTTTGGATATTGGCATTCAGTCTTCTGAAGACAACAACAACAACAACAACAACAACAAATTTATTAAATTTGTGAGGTCCATGCCTTTACACAAAATACCATAAAACATTATTAAAAGATGAACAAAAAGATTATAAAAGTAAGCTAAAATTCATGCCATGCTGTCCCAGCAAGGAAACTACCCAATAAACCCCACCATTCAGGGAAGAAGATACAACAACAGGTTAGGAGAGCAATGGGAGGGACCTCACCGTTTCATCCAGGAACCATACCCTAGTTTTCATAGCCTTCACCACAAAGACCGCTACCGCGTGAGAAATCCGTGGATCAGCGTCCACCAGTAAAAACTTTACTTGGTCCTCAGAGTTGACTATTGATTTGGGAATAGTTTGTAACATCGCATCCCTGAAGGCCGAATAGATGGGACAATACAACATGTAATGTATGAGATCCTCTTTGGTTCTCATATAACAAGGACATATCCGCTGCTCTACTGGGATTTTTGCATATCTGCCTGACAGATAGGCCGTAGGAATGGTTTGAAAACGGGCCATAGTAAAGGCTCTCCGAAGAGTGGGATTGGTGATATTCGCCAAGTAATTGGCGCAGATTTTGACTGCTTTCAGTCGGGGAAACCAGTGGGAGGACCCTGGGATCTGTATTTTTGTGGTATCTAACAGAGCGTCTCTCTCCAGGATCCATTTCCGGAGTTTGTCCGGGCTCCACCGTTTGAGGATATTAAACTCCGGTAGGGTGTATCTAACCAGGATCTCAGATAAGTTTTGGCGCCAAGTGGTGTTCTTTTGAAAAGATACAAAGGCTTGTTTGGCCAATAAGGTGTTTGAAGTGTTTGCAAGGTTGATGTAAAATCGTAGGAATCTTAAGTGGGCCCTGGCAGACACAGAGGGTAAACCAACCTCCACCCTCAAGAAAGCTGCTGGGGTTCCTTGAGGAAGGCCTAGAATCCTCTTGAGATAGTAGTTTTGCAAAATTTCAAGCCGTTCCAACAGCCTCTGGTTCCACCCCCAGAGTTCTATCCCATATAACATCTGGGGAATAGCTTTCCCAACAAAAGCTCTTAATGCCGGGATCACCAATTGTCCTCCCCTGGTATGGAAGAAACTAAGCAAAACACCAATTGTTCTTCGTGTTAGGATGGTTACAGCCTTAAAGTGGGCTAGCCAGCTAGATGTAGCCTGGAATGTAACACCCAGATATTTTAAAAAAGGGCACTGTTCAATCACATGTTCATCTAAAGACCATCTAAAGGTGTGGCGAGCTCTAGTGAACACCACAATTTTTGTTTTGTCATGGTTTATCTTTAGTGAATTATGGGAACAGTAGGCTGCGATCCCCTCCAGCATGCTGCGTAAGCCTCTTCGGGTGAGTGCCATTAAAACCATGTCATCGGCATATAGCAAAATATTCAGGCGTTTACCTTCAAGGGCTGGAGCCGATGACTTGTACTTTGCCATGTACTGAACAATGTCGTTTATATAAAAGTTAAAAAGAAATGGGGCTAGCAGGCATCCCTGTTTGACCCCTTTCCCCAATGGCAGTGGGTCCGTAAGAGTTCCCGATGACCCAGTTCTGATTTTGACTGTAATGTCTGTATGTAACTCTCTGAGAATTTTTAAAAGTCGTCTGTCAATGTCCGTTTCATATAATTTTTTCCATAGTCTATCTCTACAGATTGAGTCGAAGGCAGATGTCAAGTCAACGAAGGCCACAAAGAGTCTGCTCTTATACGCTTTTGCATATTTAGCTACCAGGGTCTGTAGTACCATGCAGTGACCTATCGTATTGTGGCCCTTTCTAAATCCTGCCTGTTCCTGGTTGAACAGGTTAGAATGGTCCGCCCAATCTACCAGCTTGTTTAATAAGTACCGGGTATAAAGTTTGTATGCGATGTCCAGAAGGCTTATAGGGCGGTAGTTTGCTGGATCTTGAATGTCTCCCTTCTTATAGATAGGGACTACCACACTTAGTTTCCAGTTTGCTGGGATTTTACATGTGTTGTTTATTGCCGTAAAAAGTTTGGCCAAAAAGATGGCCCACCATTGGGCATTTGATTTAAAAACCTCAGGGGGGATCATGTCCTCACCAGGAGCTTTGCCATTTTTTAAAGTTTTAATTAGCTGTAGGCACTCTGATTCCGTAACAGGATCCCAACTAGCTAGATGCTCATTCTTCAATGGGAGGAACGGACTCAAATTAGCAGTATTTGAGAGTGTGTATAGCTTGAGAAAGTGTTGATACCACACATCGGATGGAATACTGCTGTTTACAATTTTTCCTTTGGATGAGACTCCCTGTGCTACTATTGCCCAGAATTTTCTATCGTCTCGCGATTTAATCGCCTTATCAAGTGCCTCCCATTGTTCCTTCCTGTAAAGGGATTTCTTGAGTTTTAAGGTGTTTTTATAGTGAGAGCGCCATCTGTGGAAATTTACCATAGATGACAAAGTCCTCTCCTGTTTTACCTTATTTTGTTGTTTCCTAAGCAGGGATCTTAGCTTCCGGCATTCTTTGTCAAACCAGACTGTCAGGGAACTGCCATCGGAAGGAAGGGAAGTGAAAGGGCTCACACAGGTTGGGAGAGACTCAGCAGCTGAAGAGGGAACCAGTAGGGGGAGAGGAGCTGAGCTGAGGGAAAGGGAGCTGGAGGGATGGCTCAGAGACACTTCCAGCGAAAACAGTGGGGAGGTTTCAGGACCTCCTGTAGGGACACCCACTCCTCGCCGGAAACTGTCACGCAGAGAGTCCAGAAGACGTGTTTCCGTTAAGGAGCTTTTATGTTGGAAGCGATTCCGAAAGCAACCACTGTCGGAATCTGCCAGCGACTGACGGAGCCATGTTTAAGGGGCTCCGTTACAGACAGAGGTTTGCAAACTTGACCAAACTCTGAGGGACTAGGATTTTACACACAAGCAGCTCATCGTCCCATCACAGCATTCCGACAGTCTTCGTGAGCAGCTTGTGCAGGAGAAGGCATCATGAGCAACCCAGCCGGAACCGGAGAAGCAGGAGCTGGAGCGGGTCCAAGCCTGGAAGAAAGGTACCGGGTGTTGGAGGTCCAGCTAGCGCTGCAGACGGCGAGGCTTGAGGAGAGGAGGGCTCAGGATGCAGACAAAAAGGGGAAAGACACCCAGCTCGTCAGAAAGGTACCAGGATTGGTGCAGAAGTTTGGGGGGGAGCCCAAAGACTATCATGGCTTTCGGACAGAGATGCAATATGCCCTCAATCTGCAGTTTGATGAATTCCCTGACGAGGAATCACGAGTGGCTTTCGTGATTGGGCATCTTGAAAAGGGGGCGAGAGACTGGGTTAGACCCCTGATGGCAGCGAATAGTGACGTCCTAAAGGACACGATGAAGTTCTTTCGCGCCATGGATCTGATGTTTTCCAGCGATATTGAACAGGGAGTGGTCCGCAGACAGTTAATGGCTTGCAAACAGGGGAGCCGATCTGTCCGTGAGTACTGGACTGAGTTCACCATGTTGATCCATAAATTGGGGTGGGATCTATCGGCGGAACCCATTCAAATGCTCTTTGAAGAAGGGCTTTCTTCGGCTGTGAAAGACGAACTTTCCCGGGCGCCCAGGGCGGAGTCTATGGACCAGCTGACCAAATCAGCGCTGACCATAGGAGCGCGCCAGGAGGCGAGAGCATTGGAGAGGCGGGAAGGGAAGGGGGAACGTTGGAAGGAGTTCCGCATTCCAGACATTCCAGAGCCAGCTTTCCCGCCGGCAGAGCCGATGGAAATCGGAACAGCGCGCGCGCGCGCAGTTTCAAAGCCCAGTGAGGGGGGAAAGAAGGAGGGAAAAGGCGCCCGGAAATGCTATCTCTGCCAACAGCCAGGTCACTTTGCCAGAGTCTGCCCCCAGAGGAAGGAATGGCAAGGGATGGTAGGAGCTGTGGAGGGAAGAGAGGAAGAAATACCGAAGCAAGTAAAAGCCAACGCCTGGCTGCCACCGTCGGGGCACAGCAGCCAGGCCAAAGAGCAGTGAAAGTGCCCACGCCAGAACCTCCTAAACCCGCCCTAGTGATAGAAGTGGCGCTAGAGCTGCCAAACGGACACCCTCTAAAGATAAAGGCGCTGTTGGACTCAGGCAGCTCCTGCAATTTCATGAGCAAAGAGTTTGCAGCTGAACACCAGATACAGACGATCCCTTTAAGCAACCCCCTGCAGGTGACCACGATCGATGGCAGGGAGCTGTTGGGAGGAGAAGTCAGCTTGCAGACCGTCCCAATGATAATGAAGGTGGCAAGGCACACCGAACTGATAGCGTTTAATGTGGCCACCTTGGGAGGAGCTCCCATTATATTGGGGATGAGCTGGCTAGCG
>NW_028293313.1:0-14393 GCF_964106645.2 Podarcis pityusensis
ACAATTCCTAATAAAAATGCTTCAGGTTTTTTAACAAATGTTAAATGGAACATTTTCTTCAATTTGTTATATATCATTTCCCAAATTTTTTTAATTACCTTACAATCCCACCACGTTGGCTGCAAATATTAGACCCTATACCCAGGGCGATTTTTGTAGAAAAAGAGGTGCCAAAACTCACCATAAACACCTCTCTTGTTCTCTTAAAATGGCAATGGCTCCCACCTGAAAGATGCCGGAACTGAGTTCTGGGGAGTTCCGGCTGAAAAAAAAGCCCTGCCTACGTCCTTTTTATAAACATATAAATAGAGAAGAAGAGGAACCATCCCCCCCCACATCTTGATAATATTCAGATATCTTTCAGTATCAAAATTCAAATGAAATTTTGAGGATGGCTTTTTGTGGCAAATTCTTTTTTTGATCTTCAGCAGCAGCTCTAGGATTAAGATATGGTGGAAGTGATGGGATTTTATTTATTTATTGAATTTATATCTCACCCTTTCTCCTGAAGGTGCCCACCATGAAGGCAAAACTGGATGTGTAAGGTCTTAAATTTTCTAAATGTGAGTTTTAAATCTTCTAGTACTGTGGGCCACTCATCTGGTTTGCTTGCTCTTTGCATGTCACCATGTTTGCTTCATGTGATGCTGTCTGTGTTATCAAAGGAGCAACTCCCAACTTAATATAAAGAGCGATCTCTGCTGCAGGTACCCAACTGTGTCCACAACTCCATACTTCTGTTAGAAGCTGATGAATGCCCAATTTCAACTAAAGTGTGGTGGGCTGCCCTAAAACATTGGCTCAGGATTTCAGTGTTTGATCTAGGGAAGGGTTTGTACCAACACCTGACCAATGAGGAATTTGTCAGCAAATGGCAGAAAACCATGGCTAAAAAAAGCCACCTCTATTGGTCTGTCACCCCCCCCCCAACTGTATTACTTGGGTTATGAAGGCGCCCAAAAGATGTTAAAGCAAAGATTATGGGATAATGCACACAGTGACTTGCGATCTCAGTCACACACATTCTGTAGTCTGCTGGCAGTAGGAGTACAATATGGGTATGTCTTTAAGTTAACATCTTACATTAAAAACCTGACAGTACCAAACTATCGAAGGCTTTTCACCAAAGCCAGACTAAACGTCTTTCCTTCTGCAGTGTTGGATGGCAGGTTGAGAGGAGTTCCCTACCAGGACAGACTTTGCTCGTGTGCTCAAGACATCGATTCCATAAAACATATTTTGTTGCACTGTGCAAAATATGAGCAAGCCGGGGCTGAACTGATACTACCCTTGCTGGTACCTTTCCTGGGAAAATCAGAGGCTCACTATGTCAGGTTCCTATTGGAAGACCGGGCATATGTTAGAACATTAGCAGTGGCAAAGTTTTTATCGGTGGTTGCAAGAACCAATGATCCCTATATTCTGAACAAAACGCTTGTTTAACCTGGAGGTAGGCTGTATGAATTGTGTATTGCTTTGTAACAATTTGTTGGGTCTCTGGACCGTAATAAAGATTGTTGTTGTTAACATAAAGAGAGATCTTTATCAAGATTGTTTCACACAGAGCAGTTTTAAGACCCTTCCTTCCTTCCTTCCTTCCTTCCTTCCTTCCTTCCTTCCTTCCTTCCTTCCTTCTGTGTCCACCTCCTCCTGTATATCTGTTCAAACTCCTCACCTTGCTATAGCTAGTTTTACTTTTATTAAGTCACTTGATTACAGTAATATGTTTAAAACCGACAGATTCTGAAGTGTAACAGATTCAGCATGAGTATTACACTACATATTTCTTTCACAAATATCTCAGAGCTGAATACAGCACCAGCCATCAATCCAGGAACAAATGCACTGGAATAGAAGAAATGCAACAAGATAGGAACAACAACATTGGAAAGACAACATTTAAGAAAAAGAGTGAACATGAAAAGGGCTCCCCTCTAGCTCCCCAAAGCATGTGTACAGTTGAGTCTAACTATACAGCTCTACATCAGTTTTCTAGAAACTTAACAAAAACACTGGCCAATGCAGTCTTTGGATATTTAGACAAAGGGGAGAAAGTCAGTTTCCAGGATGAAGTCAGTCACTTTTGTTGTCACCAGATTCTTTCCCCCCTTCTTTGTTCTTCCATACTTCTTCAATATGCTTGTCTTTCTCTCTCAAGCGCTCCAGTTTAGCAGCCATTTGTGCTTCTCTTTGATAGCTTCCATTTTGTGGGTCAACTTTTCCTCGGCCATTTTGCTGAAGTTGTTATTTTCTTCAACCGCCTTCTGCAGCACCTCTTTCTCATGCTCTCGTTTTTCAGCTAGCTGCTTCAACAATTCAGCTTCATGGGACTTGCGCCTTTATTCTGCTGCTTCTAGCTTCCTTTGAATTTCTTCCAGCGAGAGATCTTTTTTCTTTGGAAGAGAGAGGGGAAACTCTGGAACAGCTTCTTTTGAAGGAGGGCCAAGTATCAATTCAAATGCCTGTCCAGAAGCACGTTTTTCTAGTTCTTTCACCTGAATGTCAGAAGAAGCCATGGCTAAAGTAGATTCCAAAAGAATTTGCTGCAGGAACTCCAATAGGTGATGTGATGGCCTGGGATTCCGATTCTGAGAGTGAACCGGAGGAATCCCAGCCGGCACAGGAGTCCCCGCCTCCAGGGCCGGCTGAACTGGGGCAAGGCCTAGATTCTGAGGAGCCTGCACCTGTGCCAGATCCTCAGGAGCAGGCACCAGGTGAAACCATTCTGGCCCCAGAGGTGCTTGAGGACTCAGTGTCTACAGGTGAGCCTTCCCCGGGGCCCAGTAACCCTTCGGCCTCTCCTGAACTGCAGAGGCTTAGGGCAGAGAGGCGAAGGGAACTGGTTTCTCCCAGGAGGAGTGCTCGCCTTAAGGCCAGGAGAGGTGGGGCTCCTGGGGGCCGGGACCGCCCCTGGCCTTAGAGAAGATAAAGGGCAGTCAGCCCGGTCCCAGGTTGCGGGAGCAACGTCGTCATTGAAGAGCTGTTTTGGCCAGCATCCAGTCCTGTTCCTCCAGTGTTCCTGTTCCCCGCCCGGCTACCTGCTTCTGATCTTCGAGTGTTCCTGTCCCCGCCCGGCTCCCTGTTTCGGACCTCACCTCGCACTTTGTGGACTATCTCCAGGCTAGTGACTTAGGACTGAACTTTGACTACGGTAACAGTAACCTTCCCCCCGGGACCAGCACAGGTGAGCACTGCTCCTGTCACTGCGGCGGCTACATACAGACTCTGCTATTTTTACTTCTGAGCTCCATGCATATTGTTGCGCGTGGAGGTCACCAAGCCACCCCTCAAATAATTCACAAATCACACATAATTTTAGTTTAAGGTTTTTGGCACTATTTTGGCCACATCTTAATTAAAATACAAAATCTGTGAGTGGTTGCTTAGGCATTGGTTATGACTATCTGTCCCCCCGCCTGGGACAGAACTGACTATCCGAACTCCCTCGGACGCCAGTGAAGGGAAAACAATGTTGGGGATCAGTTGAGCTGAGCAACAGTCCCTCACCGCTCACCCAACCAGCTCCCCAAGGCTTGCCAGTCCTGGTCCCATTTCAGGGATTGGACGAAATCATGGCAAGCCCCAGGATTCCTTTAATTGAATTCCCTTCCAGGACCATTGGAGGGACAGGCCCAGCCTATCCTGATCCCTCCTCCACCAATTTTTATAACCGATGCTTAACCACAACCTTACAAGTTGTGACGAATTGCTAAGTAGTAGGCAAAAACCAAATGGCACCAGCCAATCAGCCAAATGGACAAAATTCCTACTAGGCCCCTGCCCCAACGGCAGACGACCCCATGACAGGCATAGCAAGGTCAACCGGAACACAGGGCGGGAGGGCGGGTGATCCGATGCACTCAGCGAAAGAGAAAGCAAAAGCAGAGTACCCCAATATTTAAAACCTTTGGTCCCACCCACCCAATCTGCAACATGCAATTTGCCCCAGCAACCCGGCCATCCAATCGTTGCTTCAGGCAATCACCATTTAACCTGCCTGGCAACAGAGGGTTGGGCTGGCAGACCCCACCGCAACACGTGCTCTCATTTCAGGGAGAACACGCTTTATAACATTTGCCATGCAACAATCGCCATGTAAGATGATGATGGAAAGGCTTCCAAATGAAAATTCAGTTCCTTCCGAACTGTAGGGTAGAACATGACAACTGATACTATATGACAACCAGTTATTAATGTACAGGTTGATGGGGAAAATGAAATAATACGAAGTAGTGGGTGTTTGCATGTTGTTGGGTTTTTTTTAAAAAAAATGGGAGTCAGGTTGAGACTTGTTTTGTTTTTTTAAATGATATTTATTGGAGTTTCACATGAAAAAGACATCTTAATAAAAAAAAGAATAAAAAAAAAAAGAAAGAAAAACACCATACAAAATACAAAAAGAAAAAACAGTTAAAAACAATTCCATCTTTTCATCACAACTTTTACATTTACTTATTTCCCGGACCTCCTCATACCTCCCTCCAATTCAATTTGTTTGTCCAGCAATTCCTTTCCCTCCTTTTTAATCCCAATCCTTAATCTTAATATAATATAACATTGAATTTTAATCTATTAAAAACCAATTTTCCATTTCTTTTGACTTTTTTAATCCTAATCCTTAATCTTAATCTATATATAACTTTAAAGCCTGTACAGCTAAAAGCCACTTAATTTCAATCCAACATCACTCTAACATTCTTTAATTTTGCAATATTTCTGTAAATAATCTTTAAATTTCTTCCAATCTTCTTCCACCGACTCTTCTCCCTGGTCACGGATTCTGCCAGTCATTTCCGCCAATTCCATATAGTCCATCAATTTCATCTGCCATTCCTCCAGTGTGGGTAGCTCTTGTGTCTTCCAATACTTTGCGATGAGTATTCTTGCTGCTGTTGTGGCATACATAAAGAAAGTTCTATCCTTTTTTAACACCGATTGGCTGACTATGCCCAGGAGAAAGGCCTCTGGTTTCTTCAAGAAGGTATATTTAAATACCTTTTTTAATTCATTATATATCATCTCCCAGAAAGCCTTAATCTTTGGGCACGTCCACCAAAGGTGAAAAAATGTACCTTCAGTTTCTTTACATTTCCAACATTTATTATCAGGCAAATGGTAGATTTTTGCAAGCTTGACTGGGGTTATGTACCACCTGTATATCATTTTCATAATATTCTCTCTTAGGGCATTACATGCCGTAAATTTCATACCTGTGGTCCATAACTGTTCCCAGTCAGCAAACATAATGTTGTGTCCAATGTCTTGTGCCCATTTAATCATAGCAGATTTCACCGTTTCATCCTGGGTGTTCCATTTCAGCAGCAAGTTATACATTCTTGACAAATTCTTAGTTTTGGGTTCTAACAGTTCTGTTTCTAATTTTGATTTTTCCACCTGGAAGCCAATTTTCTTGTCCGAATTTAATGCCTCCATTATCTGAAAATAATGAAGCCAGTCTCGCACTTTGTTTTTTAATTTTTCAAAACTCTGCAATTTCAGTCTATCTCCATCTTGTTCCAAAATTTCCCAATATTTCGGCCATTTGACCTCCATATTGAGCTTTTTCAAGGCTTTCGCTTCCATTGGTGACAGCCACCTTGGAGTTTTGTTTTCCAATAAATCCTTGTATCTTATCCATTAGTGCCTGACAATATGATTTTTAAATGCTTTATGTGCTTTGACCTTATCATGCCACAGATATGCATGCCATCCAAATACATTGTTAAAACCTTCTAGGTCCAAAATGTCAGTGTTTTCAATAAGCAGCCATTCTTTCAACCAGCAAAAAGCTGCTGATTCATAATAAAGTTTAAGGTCTGGCAGGGCAAATCCACCTCTTTCCTTTGCATCTGTTAGTATTTTAAATTTTATTCTGGGCTTCTTGCCCTGCCAGACAAATCTGGAAATATCTTTCTGCCACCTCTTGAAACAGTCCATTTTGTCCACAATTTGCAATGTTTGAAACAAAAACAACATTCTAGGCAATACATTCATTTTTACCGCAGCAATACGGCCCAGCAGTGAAAGCTTCAAATTTGACCAAATTTCTAGATCTTTTTTCACTTCAGCCCAACATTTTTCATAGTTATCTTTAAATAAATTCCCATTTTTTGCTGTCATGTTAATTCCCAGGTATTTAACTTTCTTAACCACTGTTAAACCTGTCACATTCTGAAACCTCTCTCTCTCCATTGGTGTTAGATTTTTCTCTAAAACCTTAGTTTTTAATTTGTTCAATTTAAATTCTGCAACCTGACCAAATTCTTGAATCAGTTCTAAAACCCTTTTGGTACTAGATTCTGGCTCCTGTAACGTCAGTACTAAATCATCTGCAAATGCTCTCAATTTGTACTGTTTAGCTCCGACCTGTATACCTTTAACCAACTGGTCCCTTCTAATCATGTTCAGCAAAACCTCCAGGACCGAAATAAAAAGTAGTGGGGAAATTGGGCAACCTTGTCGTGTCCCTTTTTCTATTTTAAGTTCTTCCGTCACCACATTATTTACAATTAATTTAGCCTTTTGTTCTGAATAAATTGCACTTATACCATTTTCAAAGTCTTGGCCTACCCCCATACCCTGTAGGTTCTTCTTCATAAAGCTCCAAGAAATATTGTCAAAAGCTTTCTCCGCGTCCACAAATATCAAAACTGCTTTAGTATTTATATTCACTTCTAGTTTTTCCAAAATATCAATTATATTCCTCAAGTTGTCAGACAAATGTCTGCCTGGGAGAAAGCCCGCTTGATCTTTATGAATCTCTTCCATCAACACTTTTTTAAATCTCTTGGCCAAAATGTCTGCAAAAATTTTGTAATCCACATTGAGTAATGATATGGGGCGGTAGTTCTTAAGCTGTGTCTTTTCAGTCTCTGTTTTCGGTACAAGTGTAATATATGCTTCTTTGGTTGAGACTTGAATGTGTTGAGGCTTGAATGTGAAATATATAATGATGGCTTAAATATGCCCTGTTCAAAAAACAAAATGTTGGATGAGCAAGCGAAACCAAAGCCTTTATTTGCCTTGGCAAACCAACGTAACTCTAACGAACAATTCTGGAAACTGTAGTTTGATGAAGTCCTGAGCATTCTCTGTTAGAAAATTGTACACCCCTGTCCAAACTGCATTTTCCAAGACAATAACTGTTAAAACCAGTTTAGCTCTTTCCAGAAGCAAGCACACAGTTTCCCCCTCATAAAAAAAAACAGTTTCTAAAAATATACAGGAGTTCCAAAAGATCTGCTGTCAAATGATCAGTTGTTATGGTTTGAAATCAATGTTCATTCTTTTTCTTTCCAAGTGATATGTGTTATTATGCAAAGTCCGTTAATTTAAGTGGATCCTCTGTAAGAAGAGTACCTAACAGAATTACTAAAATCTAATATATGCTATAAAAGGGACGTGGGTGCCTAGGGCTTGCCGATCAGAAGGTCGGCGGTTCGAATCCCCGCGACGGGGTGAGCTCCCGTTGCTCGGTCCCTGCTCCTGCCAACCTAGCAGTTCAAAAGCATGTCAAAGTGCAAGTAGATAAATAGGTACCGCTCCGGCGGGAAGGTAAACGGCGTTTCCGTGCGCTGCTCTGGTTCGCCAGAAGCGGCTTAGTCATGCTGGCCACATGACCTGGAAGCTGTACGCCGGCTCCCTCGGCCAATAAAGTGAGATGAGCGCCGCAACCCCAGAGTCGGTCATGACTGGACCTAATAGTGAGGGCTCCCTTTACCTTTACCTAATATAAGCTATAAAGCAATATTTTGTAGATTATAGTAAGGTTACCAGATTTTTTTCAATGAATCCGGGGACACTTTTCAACTTCAATGGATTTTGTACGGGGACTGATTTGTAAATCTGGGGACTGTTCCCGAGAAATGGGGACATCTGGTAACCCTAGATTATAGCTCAATTAATACCAGAAAAATTAAAAAATTAGGATTGTAGTGAATTTATAAATTCAACAAATAATAAAAAATAATAATGACTCAGTGCCAGTTCTTTTATCATAAAGAAGAAAGTTGCCTCCAAAATATTTAAGTTCATTGTTTGTTATCTTTCACTCTGGTTAATCAAGTCTGTGTAATCTCTTCTTGATTGTGAAAGGTGACCAATTGAGATATTGGTTGGATACAAATTCCACCACATTTATTGTCATGTGCTGAAATGAATTTGACTGAGTGTTTATAAACCAAAAAGATAAAATGCTTGTTTCAAGATTCAACTAATCCATTTTAGAATATATTTCATGGAGCATTGCACTCTTCCCAGACAGTGGTACATGGCCAGTTTCCTTGTAAAGGAGACACAGTGGTCTTTTATAGTTTTTATAATACTTGTTTTTTTTCTAATTATAAAAGTGGAGCCAGTAGGAAGATAAAAACTGTTGTCATTCGATAACTTCTCTGGAATTTGTCGGGGAGTCATCACGGACCAGATAAAATTGCTCTGGCACCAGGACTGATCTCTGGGCTTTCAGTTGTCCAAAAATATTTTGGCTGCCTTGTGGCCACAATATTATGTGGGGCGTGTAGTTTAAACTACTTTTACTATTATACAGAAACTGAGTGGCATATGCTGTATCTGATCCTAATCTGAATCTGTAACCCATGCCCTAACCCATGCTGGGAGTTTAGGATGAAGGATGGGCAATAAATAAATAATAATGAAATAATAATAAAAAAGATGCAGTACACCTGTAAGTATTAAAGCTGCCTGCAAAATTGTTTTTATTTGTTTTGTGTTACGATGGGGCAGACTCAAAATCATTTATTATTATTATTATTATTATTATTATTATTATTACTGCTATTATTTGGTGAGGTGAGCTCGCAAAGGCAAAATCAGAGAACCCCAGTAGTAGTGGGAAAGGTGAACAAGGCTAAATTTAAATGTGTATGAATAAAATAAAACCTTACTGTTCTTCCTGGATGCCAAATGCTACGCGAAAAGGAAAAATCTTGCAGAAATTATCCATTCGCACCATTGGTGAACCTGGTTAAGTAGTCACTTATGCACAGAATGAATCTTCAGTACCAGAGATGTTCCTGACACCTTTAATGATGAGCTTTAGCTGCTAAAAAAACAAAAACACTAATAAGGAAGCAAATACACAGAAAGGCTTATATGGTACTTCTATGGTACTTCTTAGAACACCCTAATCCTTCTCACATTCTTTAGAGACTGCAGCAAACCATTCACGTTCTCTGACACAGTTTCTGAACTCATAAACAATGATACAATACCCAAATAGTGGTAAGGTCAGGCCAGTAAAGACATACCCTCCAACATTTCTCTAGTGAAAATAGGGGTGTCCAATAATAATAATAATAATAATAATAATAATAATAATAATAATATCATTTGTACCCTACCCATCTGACTGGGTTCCTCCAGCCACTCTTGGCAGCATAAAACATGCATAAAACATAATAAAATATTTTTTTTAAATTCTCTCTTTACAGGGCTGCCTTCAGATGTCTTCTAAAGGTTGTGTAGTTACTCATCTCCTTGACTGAAGGGTCGCATAACTCCACACCCTCCAAAACTTCTTAGATGAAAATAGGCATGTCCTAAGGAAAGCGGGAGATTCTGGGATCAAATCAGAAACTTGGACAGCTTCTGTAAATCCAGGACTGCTTCTGAAAAATAGGGACACTTGGAGGGTTTTTAAAGAGCTACAACACTTGCGTTCTCATTTTGCATGGGCCACTAAGAAAGGTGAGGGGCAGTGTGAGATACAGTGGTACCTCGCAAGACGAATGCCTCGCATGACGAAAAACGCGCAAGACGAAAGAGTTTTCCGTTTTTTGAGTCGTTCCGCAAGACGAATTTCCCTATGGGCTTGCTTCGCAAGACGAAACGTCTTGCAAGTTCTTGCGAGTTTGTTTCCTTTTTCTTAAAGCCGCTAAGCCATTAATAGCCGCTAAGCCGCTAAGCCGCTAATAGCCGCTAAGCCGCTAATAGCCGTGCTTCGCAAGACGAAAAAACCGCAAGACAAAGAGACTCGCGGAACGGATTAATTTTGTCTTGCGAGGCACCACTGTAGTTCAACTTTCAGTATATTGGCACTTTAGGGGCGAGCCGGCACCAATGATTTTATTCTTTCCGAAATCTGCACTCTGCAAATTACCTACGGCTTTTTGTGCTTTGAACAGGCAATGCCTCATTCTTCTCTTCTAGCACCTTTACAAGAGAACTCGAAGAACTTCACGAAACATTAATTAAAAAAGATGTTGAATTGCACTTCACTGTTTGCTCACTTTCTACCTTTGCTTCCTAATGTAAGACCAGTGCTATCTTCCTAGAAAAAGAGGTGGTGTAACTCACCACGAACTTCTCCCTTGTTCTCTTAGAATGGCGATGGTGCCCACCTGAGAGGTGCTGGGGGAAAAAGCCCTGTATCAGATCTCTCATAATCAAACATCGTTATGAGGAAAGTACGAATTGCTAGCACTGGGTTACTGTAGTTTATTTACAGATCACCATTCGTGTTTCCGCAATCATTCTTTTTTTGGGAACATTCTCTTGTCACTCTAGCTTAGCATCAAAGTCAACTGGCATCAAAGCCTTTCCTGATTGCCATTAACTCTGCCAGAACGTGCCAAGTAGCTGGGCGGACCACTTAGGCTTCTTGCCAAATGCCGTCAGTTGGACTTGTTTTGCCAGTCCTTGATGGTAGGCTCAAACACTGCCGGGAGTTGCCAACCGTACGCAGCAGAGAATTGGAGGCAAGGAGTGGATTTGCCTGCCCAATTCCAGTTCCAAAAGCCCATTCTTTTTGAAGCAGACAGTGGATATTGGGGAAGCCTCTAATATGTTCTGTCCAGTTGGAACTTAGCTTTAGTTTGGGTTTGTTTGACTCTTGACCTTAAATAATTGTTGTTGTTGTTGTTTAGTCGTTTAGTCGTGTCCGACTCTTCGTGACCCCATGGACCAGAGCACGCCAGGCACTCCTGTCTTCCACTGCCTCCCGCAGTTTGGTCAAACTCATGCTGGTAGCTTCGAGAACACTATCCAACCATCTGGTCCTCTGCCGTCCCATTCTCCTTGTGCCCTCCATCTTTCCCAACATCAGGGTCTTTTCCAGGGAGTCTTCTCTTCTCATGAGGTGGCCAAAGTATTGGCGCCTCAGCTTCACGATCTGTCCTTCCAGTGAGCACTCAGGGCTGAGTTCCTTCAGAATGGATAGGTTTGATCTTCTTGCAGTCCATGGGACTCTCAAGAGTCTCCTCCAGCACCATAATTCAAAAGCATCAATTCTTCGGCGATCAGCCTTCTTTATGGTCCAGCTCTCACTTCCATACATCACTACTGGGAAAACCATGGCTTTAACTATATGGACCTTTGTTGGCAAGGTGATGTCTCTGCTTTTTAAGATGCTGTCTAGGTTTGTCATTGCTTTTCTCCCAAGAAGCAGGAGTCTTTTAATTTCATGACTGCTGTCACCTGGAGCAGGAACCGGCAAGCCACTCCAGTATCCCTGCCAAGAAAACTCCATGGACAAAGACAACCTTAAATAATAAAACTAAATAAATGAGTGAGCCCAGTTCTATGCATGTTGTATGACTTACCAAACAAAATATAGCCTTCCAGCCATAGAATCATAGAGCTGGAAGAGACCATAAGTATAATCTAGTCCAAATCCCTGCAATGCAGGAATATCCCATATGGGCATTGAACCTGTGACCTTGACATTCTCAGCACCACACTCCAACCCACTGAGCTATCCAGTATGCATAATGCATGGAAGCTTACCAGCCTGGATAGCTCAGTTGGTTAGAGGCCCTGGGGCTGATAAGGACAAGGTTGCAGGTTCCATCCCCATATGGGACAGCTGCACATTCCTGCATTGCAGGGGGTTGATGATCCTCAAGGTCCTGTCCAACTCTACAATTCTATTATTCTAGGAGCGGATAAACCATGGTCTTTTTGTTACTAGATCTATGCCAAAAACAATTAGCTCAGCCCTTTTCCAGGTATTTGCTGGGGGTAAAATAAAGACCCCACCTGGAGGTGTGATTAAAAAGGTAAAGGTAAAGGACCCCTGACAGTTAAGTCCAGTTGCGAACGACTCTGGGGTTGCAGCGCTCATCTCGCTTTACAGGCCAAGGAAGCTGGCATTTGTTCACAGACAGTTTTTCCGAGTCGTGTGGCCAGCATGGCTAAGCATGGCGAAACCAGATCAGCGCACAGAAACAGCGTTTACCTTCCCGCCAGAGTGGTACCTATTTATCTACTTGCACTTTGACGTGCTTTTGAACTGCTAGGTTGGCAGGAGCTGGGACCAAGCAACGGGAGCTCACCCCGTCACGGGGATTCGAACCACCGACCTTCCGATCGGCAAGTCCACGGCTCAGTGGTTTATGCCACAGCGCCACCCTGGAGGTGGGATAAACGTCCCGCCAAATTTCCATGGCTTTTGGAGGGTGTTGTCATTTAATGCACTGAACTTTAAGAGGTGGTTGAGGAGCTTTTTTAGTTAGTTTGTCTTGCTTTAATTGAAGTGAAGAAGAAGAATCCCTCGCAACCAAGACAACTTGCAAATGTGAGGCTCCCTGAGCCTACCTGCTGGAGCAATTCTTCACTACAGTCCACACTCAGCGTATAAAGGCCAGCTGAGACTGACCCCAGGGACCGCAGTCATCCGAAGAATACCCCTCCCATCCCACCTGATTTAATAATGTTTTGAGTTTGTATGCTAACCTCTCTTTCAATGGAGTTTTCAAATGACATGGGTGGCACTGTGGTCTAAACCATTGAGCTTCTTGAGTTTGCCGATCAGAAGGTCGGCGGTTTGAATCCCCACGATGGGGTGAGCTCCCGTTGTTCAGTCCCAGCTCCTGCCCACCTAGCAGTTCGAAAGCATGCCTGTGCAAGTAGATAAGTAGGTACCGCTCCAGCGGGAAGGTAAACGGCGTTTCCGTGCGCTCTGGTTTCCATCACGGTGTCCCGTTGCACCAGTAGCGGTTTAGTCATGCTGGCCACATGACCTGGAAAGCTGTCTGGGGACAAACGCAGGCTCCCTCGGCCTGAAAAGCAAGATGAGCGCCACAATCCAACAGTCACCTTTGACTGGACTTAACCGTCCAGGGGTCCTTTACCTTTACCTTTTTTCAATGGAGTTTGTTTCTCCTGTGAGGGCAGAACTGTCTTGGCAAACACAAATTCCCAAACCTGATTTTTGACAGTTCATGAAAGTGCAGGAGTAGAGGGATATGTCAAGATGCTTAACCCTTCTCTTCCTTGGTTCGGCTGAGAGGCAGTGACTGGTCCAAGGTCACCCAGGGAGTTGCATGGCTGAATGAAGATTTGAACCCTTGTCTCCTAGGTTCTGGTCCAACACTCTAACCACTAGACCACACTGCTTCACATTATTGTTAATATACTGTTGATCGAATCTGTGGAAATTCTCTTGCTTTATATTATGTAATGTATTCCACCTCTTTAGGAATGATTTTTTCATTCTTATTTCTTATTCACCATAGTGAACAAAGGACTGTATGCTGCAATCCCTTACCTGGGAGTAAGTCTTATCAATCAGTGGATGAAACTTATTTCTGAGTTGACATGTGTAGGATTGCTGTGTGAAACGGCAGTTATCTGCACACCTCTCTGTGTGTAAGTTTGACTGAACTTGGTTGGACTTTTTCTAAGTGAACACTAGATAGGATCAGGCTGTCATACCAAAATACTCAGGTTTAAAGTATGAAACAAACCAAGGGTCAGATTTAAAATCTCCAGGTTTAAAAATACATGCCATGAAGCAATATAAAGATAAACTGGAAGATTGCAACAGAAAAAATCTGATAAGAAGCCCAATAAATTTTTACTTTCCATACATTCTAGTCAGATGCAGAGAATTTATAAATAGGAACATCACTGTATCAAAGTTTGTAGGTCAAGGGCAGTGCCATATATTTTTCCATTAAGTCTATCAGTAATAAAAAGCTGTGTGTTTTACCAATAAACTTCTTTTTTTAAAAAAGGAAACGAACTTTGCCCCATAGTATCAAGGTCTTTCTTTTACATGTCAGCAGAAAAAGACGCATAATTACAAATGTATATATGATCAGTCACACCTGTTGCCTTTAGGTTAGAAAGTTCCATTTCTATGGAAGTCAGTAATTACATATTTGTTGACCAGATGGGAACATTTTCTGAGTGATACACTGCAGTGAATTAACATAGTAACTCCAGTACTTTCCTAAAATGTATCAGTATTTTAGTATTATTGAGACTATGATCACAAATTGTGTACCGTGCAATATTACTTGCAATTGATTATTCCACCAAATAATGGTTTAAGTTCTAAAGCAGAGCACAGCTCAAGCCCCAGTAACGTTCTACACTTACAGATAGGTAGCCGTGTTGGTCTGCCATAGTCAAAATAAAAAAATCCTTCC
>NW_028293312.1:0-34617 GCF_964106645.2 Podarcis pityusensis
GAAGTTGGGCTGCTTTCTTCTTTACCCTCTGAGCTTAAATTATCTGTAAAGACACGCAGCCTTTTTGTAGAGCCAAGCATAGACTGTGGCCTCAGGTTGCAAACCTGGGAGAGAATTATGTCACTTCATTGGAGGCTGGTTGGAAACTGGTGTGGGTGCAGCAGCGAACGCTGAAGGGATACATTAGATGGTTATTTTGAGCTCATGGGAATGTTTAATGCTTTGATTAACTAAGCTGTTCTGGCACAGCAGCCATTGTTGCAGAGCACACTTTGGGTGCTTATCCACACTGACCATTGGCTCCACTCTTTCTTGACACAGGTCCATGTCTAAGCGCTCCACATTTTGCTCCAGAGTTTTCCCTGCAAAAACCCGCTCTTTATAGCTGAAGCGCAACAAACTACCATTTGGGTTTTCTGTGGATTAACATTTGCTCTGATTCAGCTTTACAGAGTTGGTTTTCACTGGAGGAAAGAAAGAAAGAAAGAAAGAAAGAAAGAAAGAAAGAAAGAAAGAAAGAAAGAACTCAGAAACAGAGCTTTAAAGTGCAGACCATGCCTAGGAAGCACAAGAGAAAGGTAAGTGTGATGGGAATGACTGAAATATCCTGACTGTAATGAAACAGTGAATGAAGGTCTATTGGAGCAATGCAGAAATCTAAACATTACTCCTAGGTGTCTGGTTTTGAAGACATAAGTTGGTATCCCATACCCTCCAAGGCGTTGAGCCCAAAAATCGGGATGCCATATTCTAAGGCTGTGCTCCCAACATTGAGTCATGTGACTCCACAAGACCATGGCTCAGAATGATGCACTTTTGGGGGGAAGAATATATATATACAGTGTGTGTATACACACACACACACATATATTCTTTTTCATCTTTAAAGGAAGGGCCTTCCTCAGTCCATAGAGGGGCTTTTCAGAAGGAGGGGTGTTCATGAATCGTGTGTGTGTGTGTGTGAGAGAGAGAGAGAGAGAGAAGAGAGAGAGAGAGAGAGAGAGCGCTCTGGCACACTGAAAGTGATGGAGGAAATATAGCAGGCCAGAGAAGAGTAGACAGCAGTGGCCCTGCTTTTCCTGGATGGTGATGAGCAGTATACCCCTCAGAGCAGAGGATGAGGAGACAAGTCTCAGCAGGCAGTGGACAACTGTTGTGGCTCCTTGGTCTACTGTCCCTGCCAGCTGTCCCCGGCCTGCTACCTGAGAGCTTTCCTTGTGACCCCAGTCACGGGTGTGGCAAAACGAGCATCTCTTTTCTTGCAGCCAGGGCAGCCATTTTGTGCCACAGGAATTTATCAATGTACAGTGGTACCTCGGGTTATAGACGCTTCAAGTTACAGACTCCGCTAACCCAGAAATAGTACCTCGGGTTAAGAACTTTGCTTCAGGATGAGAACAGAAATTGCGCAGCAGCGGCGCGGCGGCAGTGGAAAGCCCCATTAACGAAAGTGGTGCTTCAAGTTAAGAACAGTTTCAGGTTAGGAACGGACCTCTGGAACTAATTAAGTTCTTAATCTGAGGTACCACTGTATGACTACGGGTAGCTCAGGTCATCGTTGTCCCCCCCCCCCCAAAAAAAGGAAGAAGCGCTGGTTACACTCATGGCCAGATCATTCTTTCTGCAATAGGGATGAAGTGTTCCCCATAGCAAAAGCTTCCTTGGAATAAGAAATCCCTCTTTGTGGAAGAAACAGAAAGACCACCAAGCTGTGTCTCTATTCCATGCAGGTTGGATTCCTTTCAGCTCCAGGCATAGAGCAAACAGGTAGGTGAGATGTGTCATTTCCTCCCACTCGGTAGACATTAACATGAGACAGGATGTATCTGTGCTATAGGTGTGTTTTATTTGGAGCAGAAAGACAAACCACAGCTATAGGCAAAAGAAAGGCTTTCCAGTAGATCAAAAACCTATTCATAGAATCATAGAATCATAGAGTTGGAAGAGACCACAAGGGCCATCGAGGTCCAACCCCCTGCCAAGCAGGAAACACCATCAGAGCACTCCTGGCATATGGTTGTCAAGCCTCTGCTTAAAGACCTCCAAAGAAGGAGACTCCACCACACTCCGTGGCAGCAAATTCCACTGTCAAACAGCTCTTACTGTCAGGAAGTTCTTCCTAATGTTTAGGTGGAATCTTCTTTCTTGTAGTTTGGATCCATTGCTCCGTGTCCGCTTCTCTGGAGCAGCAGAAAACAACCTTTCTCCCTCCTCTATGTGACATCCTTTTATATATTTGAACATGGCTATCATATCACCCCTTAACCTCCTCTTCTCCAGGCTAAACATGCCCAGCTCCCTTAGCCGTTCCTCATAAGGCATCTTTTCTTTTTCTTTTTTTAAAAATAATATTTATTACTTTTCCAACAATTCAAACACACAAAAAAATAAAAAGAAAAAAGAACAACACAACACAATACAAAAACACTACACAACACACTAAACTAACAGAACAAAAACAATTTTTTAAAAAACATCAAACAATTTCCATATCTTATCTTTCATTCACTTATTTCAGTGACCTCCTCACACCTCCCTTTTTGTATTCCACTTCTGTTGATTGTTTCAGCAATTCCTTTCCATCTTCCTCTGCTTTCTATCCTTTAATTATCTTAACAGATTCTAACCTTATTCTTCCCTTTAATACTCAATTAATCTATTTGTACTTAATTCCTTATAACATTTCTACTAAAGCCATATAACTTCATTCCAACATTTTTCTAACATTCATTAATTTTACAGTGTTTCTGTAAGTAGTCTTTAAACTTTTTCCAGTCTTCTTCCACCGACTCTTCTCCCTGGTGTCGGATTCTGCCAGTCATCTCTGCCAGTTCCATATATTCCATCAACTTCATCTGCCATTCTTCCCGGGTGGGTAAATCTTGTGTCTTCCAATACTTCGCGATAAGGTTCCAATCAATGGACTCCCCCAATCCTGAATCTGGTGCCTTCTGAATGCAGACTATGTGTCCTGCCCTTGAAGAGGACACAGAAACTTCAATTGGTCGAAAATGCATTGATCAGATTACTGGCTGGGGTTCATCCAGATCTCATATAAATCCTGTTTTAAAACAGCTTTGCTATTTGATGGTTCATTTCTGGGTTCAATTCAAGGTGCTCACATCACTTTTTATTTTTTTTATTTTTTTAAAAGATATTTATTAAAGTTTCAGATAAAAAGAGACACATCAATAAAAAAAAGAATTTAAAAGTAAAAAGAAAAATACATAATACAAAATACAGAAAGAAAGAAAAAAGAAAAAACAGTTAAAAACAATTCCATCTTTTCATCACTACTTTTGAATTTACTTATTTTCTGGACCTCCTCATACCTCCCTCTTTTGTATTCCAATTCAGTTTGTTTGTCCAGCAATTCCTTTCCCTCCTTTTTAATCCCAATCCTTAATCTCAATATAATATAACATTAAATTTTTATCTATTAATAGCCAATTTTCCATTCTTTTAACCTTTTTAATCCTGATCCTTAATCTTGATCTGTATATAACTTTAAAGCCTGTACAGCTAGAAGCCACTTAATTTCGATCCATCATCACTCTAACATTCTTTAATTTTGCAATGTTTCTGTAGGTAATCTTTAAATTTCTTCCAATCTTCTTCCACCGACTCTTCTCCCTGGTCACGGATTCTGCCAGTCATTTCCGCCAATTCCATATAGTCCATCAGTTTCATCTGCCATTCTTCCCGGGTGGGTAAATCTTGTGTCTTCCAATACTTTGCGATAAGTATTCTTGCTGCTGTTGTTGCATACATAAAAAAAGTTCTATCCTTCTTTGGCACCAATTGGCCGACCATGCCCAGGAGAAAGGCCTCTGGTTTCTTCAAGAAGGTATATTTGAATACCTTTTTCATTTCATTATAAATCATCTCCCAGAATGTCTTAATCCTTGGGCATGTCCACCAAAGGTGAAAGAATGTACCTTCAATCTCATTACATTTCCAACATTTATTGTCGGGCAAATGATAAATTTTTGCAAGCTTGACTGGTGTCATGTACCACCTATAAATCATTTTCATTAAATTTTCTCTTAAGGCATTACATGCCGTGAATTTCATACCTGTGGTCCATAACTGTTCCCAGTCAGCCATCATTATGTTATGTCCAACAGCTCACAGAAGAACCCCGACCAAACCTAAGAGGAGGCGTGTAGTGGTGATAGGGGATTCCCTACTGAGGGGAACAGAAGCAGTGATCTGTGGGCCTTACAAGATGTCTCAGGAAGTGTGCTGTCTCCCCGGGGCTAAGATCCAGGATGTAACTGAACGACTGCAAGGAATCATAAAACCCACTGACAAATACCCCCTCCTCTTGGTTCATGTGGGAAACAATGACACTGCAAGCAATAGCCTCCAGAAGATCAAAAGAGACAACGAGGCTCTGGGCAGGAAATTGAAGCAATTAAATGCACAAATTGTCATCTCATCTGTCCTCCCAGTTGAACGACGTGGCCCAGGGAGAGAGGGAAAAATCAGAGCAAACCCTGGGCCTCCTACTTCTTTGAGTCACGTTTCTCCATATAGCTGGCTCCTGTGTTGGTGAACTAGCCTCCTTCTCAGGGGAGTCCCCTGTCTCCTCCTTGGTGGAGACGGTGTGCTCTGTTGCTTCCAAGAAGACCTCCAGCTCTCTAATTCTTTGGAGCGTAGCTACACGTTCCTCCAGTTGCTGGACTTTGTCTTCTAAGAGGGCAATCAACATGCAATTGCTGCAGGTAAAGCTGCCTGCAACCTTTGGCAAGATGGCAAACATTGCGCAGGAACCGCAGGCAACTGCAGCTGTTCCCTCCCCCTCCATCTTGAGAACGTGTCATTGGGGGTGGCTACAGCTGTCCTCCATCATAAAAAGCGTGAAGACAGGACAAATAACTCCCCCTCAAAAAAAACCTAGGTCTCCCCCAACAAACGTTTGAGACTAGCTCCCCTAAATCTAAAAGATGGATCAAACTGCGCACTCCGCTAGGCGCACGCCGCTGCCCTGCAAGCTCTGATAAGCTCCTCCCACAGCTAATCACCTGCCTCAACAGAAACCCTGCCCCCTCTGACCTTTGCACAGGGAGAGCAGCTAATCAGCCACAAATAAACACACACACAAGAAAACCCTTTTTGCACCTTCTTCAGCTGCTGCCCTGCAAGCTCCGGAACCCCGGTCGGAAAACACATGGGTCCCGGCTGAATCAATCACTGACGAGTATCTGGTGGAAGAATTCCACAGTTTGTTCCCGGATAAGCCGAAACCATTAGCTAGATTTTGGGAGGAAGAATTTGGACCCACAGACGACGAAGGGGACTTTGTGGGTTTTCCTGCCTCAGAAGAGGAGGGAGAGGAGGTGTCCGAAGGAGAAGAATCAGACGGGGAAGTTCAACCAGTGGGAAGAAATCCCAGCGGATGGGAGGCTGGTTTTGAATCCTCAGAAGAGGATGATAGCTCTTTCAGGGGGTTCCCCGCATCGTCGGCTGAGGTTGTGTCAGAAAAGGGTGCCGGGGGTGGGAGGGGTCCTGAGGAGGAGGTGGATGTCAGGGAACTGCCATCAGTGCCGGAGGGAGAGAGAGAGCTCCAGAGGGATCCCAGAGAGCGTCACGGGATTGGGAGAGGCAGCCCATCTTCTGGGGAAGGGAATCAGCCCAGCTCCAGTAGAGAAGGGGGGCAGATGGGGGAATCTGAGAGGGAGTCACAGGACTCCTTGCCTGGGACCAGCGGGGGGAGGAAGGGTCCTCCGCTGCCTACGCCTTCCTTGCGCAGAAGGCTTCCGTGCAGGGAAAGTAGGAGGCAACTGGGCGTGAAAGAACTTCTTCGCTGGAAGAAGTTTAAGAAACGCCCACTGACGGATTCTGCCAGCGATTGAGACAGCCACGGGTGAGTGGCTGTCCGGACAGAAAAGGTTCACTTAGGCAACCCAGCCAGGTGTGGGCACCGGCTTACGCACGAGCAACCCCTTGAACCATTACACCTCCATATGCACCTTGCCTGGAAACACCAGCAGTAAATCATAGAAGTCGTGGCCCATAATAAAATTTAAAAGTGTTACTTTGCCCTTTACAACAGTAGACATGGCCTTGCTGAAAGCACTTTTGGCTTACGTCCTCATATTCATCAGTGGAACAAGATGCCTTGCATCCACCCGAACATTCACCATCAGGCTCATTCAAGACGAATCCTGCAGCTATGTTGTCAGAAAAGAAAAATTGCCAGTCCAAGAAGAAGAGAGATTTCTACATGTGTGGTGTCGTGGTTAGAGTGTTGGACTAGATCCTGGAAGACCCAGGTTCAAGTTGCCGCTCAGCCATTAGGCTCACTGGGTGACCTTGCGTCAATTTCTGTCACTCAGCCTAACCTACATCACAGGTTTGTGGTGGGGATAACAGAGGGGAGGGGGGAACTGTGCATGCCACCATGAGCTCCTTGAAGGAACAGCCAGATATAAATGTCATAATAATCAATAAACACACATTCCTCATTCTGTAAAGGCAACCTTTTCCTCTTAATATATTTTTTTTAAGCACCTTTAAGTCTGGGCCAAACTGCGGGAGGCAGTGGAAGACAGGAGTGGTCCATGGGGTCATGAAGAGTCGGACACGACTAAACAACTAAACAACAACAACAACAAGTCTGGGCATCTGACATAGCACAACTGGGGAATATTCCCAGCATGCATGCACATATTTAGGTATGATACCCAAGCTGGCAGACAGGAGTGGCCAAAATTTTTGATAATTCAATCCTGTGGTTGCTGGGCCCTCTATATCTCACCTGGGAAACTCAGCAGGGGGAATAAGAAGAAACAGATGGCAATCTTCATGGCTGAATGTTGGTTCCACCAGAGTCTTGTTCCCACTCAAGGATATGTCAGAAAGCAAGCTAAGAGAACTCTTTATTTATACTTCATAAGGAAATGATGCAAAAAAATGTTCTTGCATGGAGCCCATGGGCATTTGAAAGACTCTTCGTTCCATTTACACTAGTACTAATGCAAACAGCTCTTAACACCCCCAACTAAACAATGTGTCCTTTACAGCAAGGGCAGTACTCTTGAAATTAGTTCTGCTTAGAACTAAATGACCTTATTATGGTTGTTGCTATAGATTTGGGAAAGAACCCCTCCTAAACCATAAAAATGAATGAACAGTAGAATTTTGATTATCTGGACTATTGAAGGAAAGACTGGGGACCAGTGGAAAAGTACAGACTGAACTTCCCCCAAGTCAGGGCCTCTCCTGGGATAGAAGCATTAACAAGACGAAAGGGGTTGGTGGCCCATCTAGGAGGAACCTTGGGCCTGAGCAGACAGAGGTTGTGGTGGTGATTGCTGTTTGAGTTTACAGGAAAATAGTGCTTTTTAGCAAGGTGTGCTGGGGAAAAGGGTGGGAGCAAAGACTGGGATCCATCTTGGCAGGCTGGCTGTAGGCAGGCTGGGAGAGATGCCTTTGACTCCAGGGCTGCACTACTGAGAAGGGCAAGCCCCTCTTTAAATGACCATGTTGTAAGATCTAGACTCCCTCCATGCAGACTGAAGGTGTAAATAGGTGAATAAACCATATTTCTTACAGCTACGACAATCTCAGCTGTGTCTCAATTCTCCAAAGGAACACAGACCCTAAATCTGATCACAGAGTGAGCATGAGCAGCAGAATTGCAACACACACACACCCCATCTCTATCCCCCAAAAATGGTCATTCATCAAGGTGGCCAAGATCGATTCAGTCCCAAACCTGGGTCTCAATCACCATGCGGTAGGATCGTGTGCTTTGACACTTGTTCAGTCATCTTGACAGTGGGACTTTCACCATTTGTATTCTAACTATTGTGTGACCCATTTCATAACACGGGGGTCTCTAACTAACATTCTAGAAAGCTGAACATGCTCTACAGCACAGTTTCCCAAACTTGTTGTTGGACTACAAATCCCATCATCCCTAGCTAGCAGGACTAGTGGTCAAGGGTGATGGGAATTGTAGTCCGACAACAGCCGGAGACCCATGTTTGGGGAACCCTGCTCTACAGCATCAGGAGTGACTGTGTGGATAGGCCTCCACATGTCACTGTTTACAGCAAGGTGAGGGCTTCAACAGGATCACCAGCTCTGTCAAGTGGAGAATCCCCCAGAGCGTGCATTCAGGAACTTCTTGGAATCTATAGATCTCTCTGGGTGGACTATCCTAACTGGACTCCATAGACACAGACACAGACACAGACACAGACACAGACACAGACACAGACACAGACACAGACACAGACACAGACACAGACCGACATCCCAGCTTGTGCTACTGCCGAAGGAAGGACCTAAGTAGGGAAAGCTAGATAAGATCCACTAGCAGCTGGAGGAGATGACAAAGGCTGAAGAAAGAGCTGAGAGTGTAGGGGGCCCCTTTCCCAATCTCTGGAACCCCTAGGAAACTCAACAAACCTGCTGCACCTGGAAATGACTGTGGAGAGGGCAGCTGAATGGGACACAGCTGCAGGCAGCCTGCGTAAGTACCACCAACTTGGGCCTGCCCATAAAATGCAACTGCAGAATAAGACACTAGGGGGATGTCCACCGTTTCCAGAAACACTTCTGATTGTGATAGTTTTTGTGGGAGAGCTGAGAGTTTGTTTGGACCCTGGGTGAGAACCCAAAAGCTGAGAGTGAAGGTATGTCAGAAGGAAAATGAACTGATATTGGTCTTATATATACTAGTAACTTTGTACTGATGGAGCATTTTTATAAGTAACACAGTGTTTTGGTAACATTTCATTTAAGTTGTCTGTTGTTACTTCAGTTTTTTTGTAAGCTGCTTAGAGATATTTTATATATATTAAGCAGTATAGAAATTGAATAACCAATCAATAAGCAATCAATCACGACTCCCAGCTCACCTACCCAGGTCATAGTGATAAATTGTCTTTAATACTTGATTGGGAGCCACCCAGAGCGGCTGGGGAAACTCAGCCAGATGGGCGGGGTATAAATAAATAAATTAATAATAATAATAATAATACCAGACTATAAGTCTAGAGGGTGTTTTGGTAGTAGAATAACTAGGAACATGAGACTCCAAAGGCAGAACAGCTGGGCTGGATATATTCTCACTCCTTAAATGTTCATAAAACAATGTTTTTGTTAACATTCCAGAATGTAAATGCATTTGGTTTCTCATATCTATATCTATATCTATCTATATCTGTCTATAATTGTTATTACATTTTCTGTTTTACAATTTAAAATACTCATTTTACATCCTTAAGATACCAATGACTTCCTTTCTTCTCTTTCCATGGTTTATTTTACATATCATAAATCCCTGCATATTTTACAAAAGCTATACCATTTAGTATTCCACTATTGCATCCATCAAAACTTATTTACACTGTTGAATTTATCTTAATGCTGCCAACGTTTTCAGCCATACACAATTATTTCCCATATGTTCAATAAACGCTTTCCAATCTTCCCTAAAACTTATGTTCTTCTTGTTCTCTTATTCTATACGTTAAGTCTGCAAGTTGTGCATATTCTGTCAACTTAAGTTGTCATTCTTCTTTGGTTGGGACCAAGATGAATTTTAACAGGGAGAAATGTAAAGTATTGCACTTGGGCAAAAAAAATGAGAGGCACAAATACAAGATGGGTGGCACCTGGCTTGAGAGCAGTACATGTGAAAAGGATCTAGGAGTCTTGGTTGACCACAAACTTGACATGAGCCAACAGTGTGATGCGGCAGCTAAAAAAGCCAATGCAATTCTGGGCTGCATCAATAGGAGTATAGCATCTAGATCAAGGGAAGTAATAGTGCCACTGTATTCTGCTCTGGTCAGACCTCACCTGGAGTACTGTGTCCAGTTCTGGGCACCACAGTTCAAGAAGGACACTGACAAACTGGAACGTGTCCAAAGGAGGACAACCAAAATGGTCAAAGGCCTGGAAACGATGCCTTATGAGGAACGGCTAAGGGAGCTGGGCATGTTTAGCCTGGAGAAGAAGAGGTTAAGGGGTGATATGATAGCCATGTTCAAATATATAAAAGGATGTCACATAGAGGAGGGAGAAAGGTTGTTTTCTGCTGCTCCAGAGAAGCGGACATGGAGCAATGGATCCAAACTACAAGAAAGAAGATTCCACCTAAACATTAGGAAGAACTTCCTGACAGTAAGAGCTGTTCGACAGTGGAATTTGCTGCCAAGGAGTGTGGTGGAGTCTCCTTCTTTGGAGGTCTTTAAGCAGAGGCTTGACAACCATATGTCAGGAGTGCTCTGATGGTGTTTCCTGCTTGGCAGGGGGTTGGACTCGATGGCCGTTGTGGTCTCTTCCAACTCTATGATTCTTTTTTTTTTTTAATAAAATATTTATTAGGATTTTTTTTAAGATATTACAATAAAAAATGAGAAAGAAAGAAAAAATACAAAATAAAAATGATTAAAAACACTCAGATTTTCCATGGTTATTTTTCTTTAGCTTGTTTCCCGGACCTCCTCATACCTCCCTTTTTTGTATTCCAGTTCAGTTTGTTGGTTCAGCAAATCCTTACCCTCTTTGTTTATCCTAATCTTTGGTCTTAAAATAGTAACATTAGATTTTTACCTCTTAACAACCCCTTTTTCATATTCCCTTAAAGCATTACAGCTAGAAACCACTTAATTTCTATCCAACATCGTTCTAACATTCATTAATTTTACAATATTTCTGTAGATAATCTTTGAACTTCTTCCAATCTTCTTCCACCGACTCTTCTCCCTGGTCTCGGATTCTGCCAGTCATTTCTGCCAGTTCCATATAGTCCATCAGCTTCATCTGCCATTCTTCCAGAGTGGGTAGATCTTGTGTCTTCCAATACTTTGCAATGAGTATTCTTGCTGCTGTTGTAGCATACATAAAAAAGTTCTATCCTTCTTTGGCACCAATTGACCGACTATGCCCAGGAGAAAGGCCTCTGGTTTCTTCTGGAAGGTATATTTAAGTACCTTTTTCAGTTCATTATATATCATTTCCCAGAAAGCCTTAATCCTTGGGCATGTCCACCAAAGGTGAAAGAATGTACCTTCAGTTTCTTTACATTTCCAACATTTGTTATCGGGCACCAACTCTCTGATTCTATGATTCTATGATTCATTTGGTTTCTCTTTCGCTTCCTTTTCTACAATGTCTACCCACTTATTTGATGGGGAGAATTCTGCCGCGCCCTCTGGCATCACATCTTAATAACGCATTGTTGACTTTTTAAAAGTTCGTCATATGGCTATATGAGTATCATAACCCTTTTAAAACTCATTTTTAGCCTTAAAAACCATGAATGTAGATGTGTCCCTGGTATCCCATATTTTATGAGGGAATATTCTCCCCACCACCACTTGCCCCCTTACCGAGCTCGAAAGGGTAGAGAAAAACTGAGATCTAAAGGCCTAAAGGGACACTTCTAGTCTTGGGACAGCATGTTCCTATTCTCCTCTCCAAGGCACCATCGTTCTTGTTATGGACTGAAGTTCTCACCCTGGGCCAGCAGGGGGATATTGTAGATAGTTTTCACTCAGGTCCACATATGCAAATAAGGAAAGTGACGTTCAGTGATTGGATAGTTACAGAAAGTTGTTACTGTTGCCTTGTAGTTGAGCTCTATATAAGTAGGTTGGCTGAACCCTGCAGCCCAGTTCTGTTCTGGCCTGTGAATAAACAAGAGCTGTTTGAAGAATCTCTGTGTCGTCTGATATGTTCACCCACAGCTTAACAGTTATCCACAAATGCTAAGAACAGTCTGGAAAGTAACAAAAGGGACTGAAGGAAGAGATTGAGAAAAGTGCCATCCTGCCCAGTACATGGGAGTCAATGCCTTCTCTTCATGCAAAGGATTGAAGGATCCAAGTGCCAAAATATATATAGGAAATTTATCAGAATTGTAACCATGAAATACTTTGCAATCATATTAATCTGGCCTGGAAAACCTCAGGCCTACGGGTGTAATTAGGCCTACCTAGCCTCCTCATTTGACCCACAAGACCAATTTGACCAAATCACACCTGTCACGTATGAGTTCAGTTGTGGGGCAGGTTAAGTATACCCAGTATACCTGAAGGAGCGCCTCCACCCCCCATTGTAAAGCCCGGACACTGAGGTCTGGCTCTGAGGGTCTTCTGGTGGTTTCCTCACTGCAAGAAGTGAGGTTACAAGGATCCAGGCAGAGGGCCTTCTCAGTAGTGGTGTCCTCCCTGTGGAACGCCCTCCCACCAGATGTCAAAGAGAAAAACAACTACCAGACTTTTAGAAGACATCTGAAGGCAGCCCTGTTTAGGGAAGTTTTTAATGTTTGATGTTTTACCGTGTTTTTAATGTTCTGTTGGGAGCCTCCCAGAGTGGCTGGGGAAACCCAGCCAGACAGGCGGTGTATAAATGATTATTATTATTATTATTATTATTATTATTATTATTATTATTATCATCATCATCATCATTATTGGTTTTGGCTTCAGTGGTTCCGCTCCTTTCTTCTGGGCCGTGTTCAGAAAGTGGTGGTGGGGGATGAGTGTTCAGACCCCTGGGCTCTCACTTGTGGGGTGCCTCACGGTTCTGTCCTCTCCCCCATGCTTTTCAACATTTACATGCAGCCGCTGGGAGAGATCATCAGGAGGTTTGGGCTGGGTGTTCATCAGTATGCAGATGATACCCAGCTCTACCTCTCTTTTAAATCAGAACCAGTGAAGGCGGTGAAGGTCCTGTGTGAGTGTCTGGAGGCGGTTGGAGGATGGATGGCGGCTAACAGATTGAGGTTGAATCCTGACAAGACAGAAGTATTGTTTTTGGGGGACAGGAGGCGGGCAGATATGGAGGATTCCCTGGTCCTGAATGGGGTAACTGTGCCCTGAAGGACCAGGTGCGCAGCCTGGGAGTCATTTTGGACTCACAGCTGTCCATGGAGGCACAGGTCAAATCTGTGTCCAGGGCAGCTGTTTACCAGCTCCATCTGGTACGTAGGCTGAGACCCTATCTGCCTGCGGACTGTCTCGCCAGGGTGGTGCATGCTCTGGTTATCTCCCGCTTGGACTACTGCAATGCGCTCTACGTGGGGCTACCTTTGAAGGTGACTCGGAAACTTCAACTAATCCAGAATGCGGCAGCTAGACTGGTGACTGGGGGCGGCCGCCGAGACCATATAACACGGGTCTTGAAAGACCTACATTGGCTCCCAGTACGTTTCCGAGCACAATTCAAAGTGTTGGTGCTGACCTTTAAAGCCCTAAACGGCCTCGGTCCATTCATCCTTGTCCATACAAGCGATGGATGTGGTCACATGCATTCCCTCTCTCTCTCCACAGCCCTTTTCTGCAGATTAGCTGCCAGTATTTTCTCATCCTCCTTGCTCATCATATTATCCATCCGATGACCAAGGAATGGTTTAAATCTGGCATGGTTTGCAGGCCCAGTTTGAAGTGGAAGAGAAGAAGAAGAAGAAGAGTTTGGATTTGATATCCCGCTTTATCACTACCTGAAGGAGTCTCAAAGTGGCTAACATTCTCCTTTCCCTTCCTCCCCCACAACAAACACTCTGTGAGGTGAGTGGGGCTGAGATACTTCAAAGAAGTGTGACTGGCCCAAGGTCACCCAGCAGCTGCATGTGGAGGAGCGGAGACGTGAACCCAGTTCCCCAGATTACGAGTCTATCGCTCTTAACCACTACACCACACTGGCTCTCCACAGAGGCCAAAGAAGAGTCAGAGGAGATTCTTAAAACTCCCCCACCTCAAAAGAAGAAGAAGAAAAGGAAGAAGAAGAAGAAGAAGAAGAAGAAGAAGAAGAAGAAGAAGAAGAAGCCATAAAACCAGGTCTTCTCTGAATTCCTTGCAGCAGGCTGGATTCCCTTCTATTGCGGCCAAGGAAACCAGGGAATGTTTTGATTCTGCCACACAGCAATCAAATAAACAAGTTGACTCCCAGTTTACACGGGACTCCATCTGCACAACATGTCTGATTTTATTTTATTTATTATTTTATTACGATCGTTACTTTCTGGAAGGCTTTTCAGTCACCAGAAATGAACTTCTGAAAGATTACTTGTGTGTCAGATGCTTAAGAATGGCATTGAAGAAGGACTTCACCCTTTGTATAAGTTCTGATGCAATTTAGGAGTTTCCTGCTGCACCATTTTATGGCCCTATGGAAGAGAAGAGAACAAGCTGTGTTAAATCCTATGCAATAAAGTCCCACTTGTGCATTCCTTTGATGAACAATATCCACGGGAATGTGTCTGACACAATATCCAATCCCTTACTATAAGCACATTGAAAATTTGACCCTTCAGTTTGCCAAATTAAACATTGTTGTTGTTTAGTCGTTTAGTCGTGTCCGACTCTTCGTGACCCCATGGACCAGAGCACGCCAGGCACTTCTGTCCTCCACTGCCTCCCGCAGTTTGATCAAACTCATGCTGGTAGCTTCAAGAACACCATCCAACCATCTCATTCTCTGTCGTCCCCTTCTCCTTGTGCCCTCCATCTTTCCCAACATCAGGGTCTTTTCCAGGGAGTCTTCTCTTCTCATGAGGTGGCCAAAGTATTGGAGCCTCAGCTTCAGGATCTGTCCTTCCAGTGAGCACTCAGGGCTGATTTCCTTCAGAATGGAGAGGTTTGATCTTCTTGCAGTCCATGGGACTCTCAAGAGTCTCCTCCAGCACCAGAATTCAAAAGCATCAATTCTTCGGCGATCAGCCTTCTTTATGGTCCAGCTCTCACTTCCATACATCACTACTGGGAAAACCATGGCTTTTACTATACGGACCTTTGTTGGCAAGGTGATGTCTCTGCTTTTTAAGATGTTGTCTAGGTTTGCCATCGCCTTTCTCCCAAGGAGCAGGCGTCTTTTAATTTCGTGACTGCTGTCACCATCTGCAGTGATCATGGAGCCCAAGAAAGTAAAATCTCTCACTGCCTCCATTTCTTCCCCTTCTATTTGCCAGGAGGTGATGGGCCCAGTGGCCATGATCTTCGTTTTTTTGATGTTGAGCTTCAGACCATATTTTGCGCTCTCCTCTTTCACCCTCATTAAAAGGTTCTTTAATTCCTCTTCACTTTCTGCCATCAAGGTTGTGTCATCTGCATATCTGAGGTTGTTGATATTTCTTCCAGCAATCCTAATTCCGGCTTGGGATTCATCCAGCCCAGCCTTTCGCATGATGAATTCTGCATATAAGTTAAATAAGCAGGGAGACAATATACAGCCTTGCCGTACTCCTTTCCCAATTTTGAACCAAAATTAAACATATCATACCAATTAGTCCAAATTATATCAATACACATCATAAAGTCCAAATGTTTTCCAAATTAAAAAATTTTTGTGGGGGGGTACCCATGCTCCTCGATCGTCAGGAATCCAAAGATCCAAATTCGTGCTGCTTTCCTTACTGCAATGATGTTTCCAGTCCCATCTTCTCATATTTGTCATTTATTCATTTTCCTTTTCTGTCGCCTCCGAGTTTTCTCCACAAGTGGATTAAAAGGAACAGTCTTATTTTGTCTCTGTGTGGGTTTTATAATGCTCTCTCATATGTCCACAAATCCAACCATCAACCAATAAAAATTATTGGGGGGGGGGGATTTAACCCTTCAGATCTTGGTAATCCTTAGCCTTTGGGCATGCAGGCTGAGACTGATGGAAACCAGGAATCTAACAACATCTGGAGGACCACCAGTTTTCCATCTCTTCCTAACTATAATAATCTGCACACAGTATTGGTAGGCCTTTAGTTAAGAGTGGCAAACCTTCAAGTAAATAAAAAAAAAAGACCTTCACCAGTTTTTGAACTACTTTACTGTATCTGTGCAAGCATTTTACCAAAGGTCTGATTTGTATACTTATTTGGGTAGTGACTTCTTGGGAAAATAGTTCCTGCCTGCTCTATATATTGACTCTAAAAACAGGAAGCGTAAAAAGATCACCTGGAAGGACTCCTAATTTATATTCTGTTGTCCTTGGGAATCATGAAAAGATAATACAAAAGGTGGTACAACTTTGCAAGGTTGTGTATTATACGTAAATTGAATTAATTTAATCTCTGGGAGCTCTGAAAATGGAACATGCAAGTGAAAATTGGGGGTTATGTGTGACCAGAAATGTAGTGTTAAGTGTTGCAATTTTTCCAATTCAAATTGTTTCAAATAAAGTTGATTTTCAAAAGCTACTTCTTCGTTCTTTTATTCTGCTGCCCAGTGATTGTATCTTCCCACCCACTAAGTGTTAGCATTTCATTCCTCCGTTGCTGGATATGTGATTGTTACATCACATGTCTGTGTTTACTTTCCAGGCTTGGAAAATGAGAATGGAAGCCAGTCTTATGATCTTTTCCACTCTACTGTATTTTTGTACTTTTCTTTTTCTCTCTCTCTTGGAGAAGAACTGAGAGGTCGCCATGATTGCTTTGTCCTGTATACAGTGGTACCTCGGGTTACAGCAACTTCAAGTTACAAACTCTTCAGGTTACAGACTCCGCTAACCCAGAAATAGTACCTCAGGTTAAGAACTTTGCTTCAGGATGAGAACAGAAATCATGCGGTGGTGCGGCGGCAGCAGGAGGCCCCATTAGCTAAAGTGGTACCTCAGGTTAAGAACAGTTTCAGGTTAAGAACGGACCTCCAGAATGAATTAAGTTCTTAACCCGAGGTACAACTGTATATTGCTTAATAAATACTTAGAATGCCACACTCACGCTCCACGATTGTTTCTGCTATACTCTGCTGAGTGAGTGTGCACATAGTCTTCTGATATGTTCCGCTGGTGCATGAAGATTTATGCACGTCCCAGGCTGCGTTTCATCAGGAAGATGCCCGGAGAGGTTTGTCTCATTCTGGGGGCTGTGTGTGCCCCCCAGGTGTGTTCCAACACTGAGCACCTAACCCAGATATCACTCCAGTCACACAGCTGTGGAATTGGGAATTGGAATTGGGATCCCAACCCTCTGCAATGCAGGAACCCCAGCTAAAGAATCTCTGACAGGAGGTTATCCAGCCTCTGTTTAAAAACCTCCAATGAAGCAAAGTCTCACGTAGCCCATTCCACTGTGGAACAGCTCTTAGCACCAGAAAGTTCTTCTTTGCATTTAGTCAGAATCTCCTTTTTTGTAATAGGAATCCACTGGCTCGTGTCCTGCCCTCTGGAGCAGCAGAAAAGCTTGTTCCATCTTCCACATGGAAGCCTTTCAGATATTGAAGACGGTTATAAGATCACCTCTCAGTCTTCTCTTCTCTGGGCTAAACATACCCAACTCCCTCAACTGTTCCTCCCAAGGTGTATTTTCCATACTCTTGAGCATCTTGGTCACTCTCCTCAGCTGACTTTGTCAATATCATTCCTGAACTGTGGTACCCAGAGCTGCACATAGTACTAAAAGTGGGGTCTGACCAAGGAAGGTAAGAGTGATACTGTTACTTCCCTTGCTGTGAGGACTGAACATCTAGAATTGCATTAACTCTTTTTGCTGCTGCATCACAGTGTTGACTCAAGTTAAATTTGTGGTCTACTTAAAAAAACAAAAAACCCTCTAAGATCCTTTGTCTTCCATTCTATATTTATGCATCTGGCAGTTCTTGCCTAAGTGCAGAACCTGACATTTATCCCTACTGAAATTGATTTTGTTAGTTTTGGCCCAGGTCTCCAATCTCTAAAGGTCATCTAAAATCCCGATTCTATTTCTGAGATATCAGCTACCCCTCCTGATTTGGTGTCATCAGCAGATTTGACGAGGAACCCCTCTGTTCCCTTCATCTAAGTCATTTATAAAGATGTTGAACAACACCGGGCCCAGGACAGAACCCTGTGGTAATCCACTTGCCACTTTTTTCTCCCAGGTTGACAAAAGAACCATGAAGAAGTTTGTCAAAAGTCTTACAGCAATCAAGATACACTACAGTCACAGCATGCCCTTTATCCACTAAGCTTGCCACTCTATTGAAAAGGGGGAGAGAGTTTCATCTGCTATGACTTGTCTCTGAGAAACCCATGCTGGCTCTTAGTAGCGACAGAACACTTTAATAAGTGTTCACAGACCCACACTATAAATATATTTCTAGGACCTTTCCTAGTATCAAAGTCAAGCTGACCAACCGAGATGCCTGGGTCTTCTTTTCCCCCTCTTTGAAGATGGTGACAATGTTTGCCCACCTGCAGGGATTTTCAAGGATTCCCAAATATTATAAAACAGCCTCTGAGATTATATTTGCAAATCCATATAGTTCCTTTGGGTGCAGTTCATTAGACCCTGAAGGTTCGAATTCATTCAGAGTAGCTAGGTATTCCCTTTCTATCTCTTTGCCTCTCTTGAGCTGCATCTTTTATTCTAGTATCATCAAATTATACACTGTTTTCCTTTGGGAAGAAGACAGAGGCAAAGTTGGTGTTGAGCAGTTCACTATTTTCTCTGTCACCCAGTAGCATTTCTCCATCTTCTCTATGAAGAGGACCTCCTCCTTTCTTGTTCATCTTCTTTCAAGCATAGCCAAACAACCCTGTTATTATCTTTACCTTCTTCTCCAAATCATAATAGTTGTGGCCCATAACAAAAAATTAGCATGTTACCTGTCTTTGAGCAGCAGTAGACATGATCAGCACGGTGGCAGGAGCTTGTTGAAGCGACATACTCTCCACCTGAACAACTTGCTTTGCAGCGACCTATACATTTTTTATTTCGGGTGAGAGTGGGTCCTGGAAAAATATTGTGAAGGTAGAAATTCATCCCTCAGATGAGAAGAGATCACCAGCTCCTCTAAGCATCTCCTATTCTGTGAAAGGAGCCCATTACACTTCTCACTAAGAAAAGAAATGGAACTAATCCTGCACAAATGACATAGAACTCAGCTATACAGCTGCAAAGAAAATGTTTTAAGTGTGTTTTAAGTGCAATATACAGTGGGTCAATGGGACGTGGGTGGCGCTGTGGTCTAAACCACTGAGCCTCTTGGGCTTGCCAATCAGAAAATCGGCGGTTCGAATCCCTGCGACAGGGTGAGCCCCCATTGCTCAGTGCCTGCTCCTGCCAACCTAGCAGTTCAAAAGCACGTCAAAGTACAAGTAGATAAGTAGGTACCACTCCAGCGGGAAGGTAAACAATGGGACACTAGATGGCAATGGTGAGCCTTATGGAAAATGCAATGTATTTTTTAATGCTTTTTAAAAAGCATTTTCAGAGGGGTTTTTATGTTTGTAGATTCCACCCTAATTTGCAAAGACACTCAGTTCTGAGAATCGGAAGGGGCCCTTTTGATACAGTTCTTTATATTTTAAATGAGAATCTCATTTATACTTTATAAATTCTTTATATGAGAGAGAGAGAGAGAGAGAGAATTCTTTATGTTTTTAATGAGAATCTCATCAGAGTGGCTGGGGAAACCTAGCCAGATGAGTGGGGTATAAATAACAAGTTGTTGTTGTTGTTGTTGTTACCACCACCACCTATTTTCCTTTCTTGGGCTGCAGCTCCCTCCCTGCATTCTTAATTGTAATATCATCACATTGCAGACTGTTTTCCTTTTGAAAAAGACAGAGACAAAGTAGGTGTTGATCAGCTCCATTCCCCCCCCCCCGGTCACCTAATAGCACCTCTCCATTATCTCCACGCAGAAGACCTACTCCTTGTTTGTTCTTTCTCTTGCTTCAAACATAGCAAAAAAACACCCTCAAACCTGTTTATTTGCTTTTCCAAATCATATAATAGTTGCACACCTTAGGAAAAAAATTCACATGTTACCTGTCTTTCGGCAGCAATAGACATGATCAGGATGATGGCAGACGGTTGATGAAGCCAAATATTCTCTACCTGAACAACTTGGTTTGCAGAGACCTCTACAAATTTCATTCAGTGTGGGGGTGGGTCCTGGAGAAATATTAACAAGATAGAAATCAGTCCCCCAGAAGAAAAGAAATCACCAGCATCTTTAAGCATCTCCTATTCAGTGAAAGCAGTCTAATAATAATAATAATAATAATAATAATAATAATAATAATAATTCACTATTTATACCCCGCCCATCTGGCTGGGTTTCTCCAGCCACTCTGGGCAGCTCCCAACAGAACATTAAAAACATGGTAAAAGACCAAACATTAAAAACCTCCCTAAACAGGGCTTCATTCAGATGTCTTCTAAAAGACAGATGGTTGTTTATTTCCTTGACATCTGATGAAAGGGCGTTCCACAGGGCGGGCACCACTACCAAGAAGGCCCTCTGCCCAGTTCCCTGTAACCTCATTTCTCGCAGGGAGGGAACCACCAGAAGGCTCTCGAAGCTGGACCTCAGTGTCTGGGCTGAACGATGGGGGTGGAGATGCTCCTTCAGGTATACTTTCATCTTGTGCAAATGGCATAGTATCAAATGAGCTAATACTTCAAGCATGGCACAGCAGCAAAGCTAGTTAGACAAGTCTTCTTTTACCACAGTCCGGTGGTTCAACTGTTCTTTATATTTTACCTGGGAAGCTAAGCAGCATAAAAAAGATAACCAGTGGGGCAAAGGTCTTCATGGCTGAATGCTGGTGCCACCAGAGTCATCTTCCGGCTCAAAGATATTGCAGAGAGAGAACGGAAAGCATCTTCTATTTGTACTTACTAAGGGAATGATGTCATGCACAGAGGCAGGAGGAAGAGAAACTTTCAGGGTGAAGGAAGGACTGTATGTTCTTCTGCTAAGGATATTCATGGCTATTAATTTTGGATAATTACTTCCTGCTCTTTCTTTTGAAAAATGTCATGAAGATCAACGTGGACAAAACAATGTATACAAATCTGCAGATGACACCAAACTGGGAGGGGTGGCTAATACCTCAGAAGGTAGAATCAGGATTCCAGATGACCTTAACAGATTGGGGACCAGGGCCGAAAAAAACCCAAAATGAATTTCAGTAAGAACAAATGTCACGTTCTACATTTAATCTGGCGTGCCTGGCGTGCTCTGGTCCATGGGGTCACGAAGAGTTGGAAACGACTAAACAACAACAACATTTAATCAGGAATAACCTCATGCTAGTAAATAATCAGATCAGGACAAATGAATGGAAATTGCTTTTTTTTTAATTCACTTTTATTGCAAGGGAGAATCTCATGTAATCATGGAGAATGTTGCAAGCACTTCTTTTGATCTGGATGCTTTGATGAAGAAGCAGAAGGAGACTCTAGCTGGGGTTGAAGCAGGATCCAGTGGCTCTCCAAGTGATGGGACAGCCCCCAATATTCAAATGATCCTCAATCTTCATCTTCGTAGTTTATACTTAAAAACAAAAGAAAATTATATAAAGGTTTTCCTTATGTTTCACCTGGAATAAATTGTCAAAACTATGTGTGTAAATGGAAGTTCGAGGATTCAGTAGTGCCCGTTTTTCCTTAATAGACTAGCCTCCCCATTTTGTAACTTTTCTTTCTTGTGGGATTATTTAAAATGTCTGCATTGTTTTGATATATGAGTTGCCCTTGCTTTGTGCAAGTGGACCAGATATAGGGAGATACATAGTAGTATTGTATAGGATTGGATTGCATATACAGGGGCAAGATGCTCACAGCCCAGTGAAAGGCCAGCCAAATAAATGAGACACGGGACATTGCTATTGGGTTGAAATAGGCCATAACTTTTATTGATTTCACATGTCAGTAGGTTTTGGCCAAGGCATTGGATATGTATACAGTATCAAGCAGCCTGACCGCTGGTTGTTGAGTAGGGTGGGTCAACCCTGACTGGGAGGTCACCTCTAACATGCACAGTGGTGCCACCTTGGGGCCCAGATTATGGCTGCCCAATGACACGTGAGATGGAAAGTGATGTTGTGACATCATTACGTCACATTACACTGCGGGCGCCGCAGCAACGCCTACGAGGCCTCCGACGTGACTTCCAGTTTCTACCAGAAGTAGCTTCTGAGACTGTGCAGGGCCTTAGATGTCACTTCCAAGACCTCGTGGGGCCTTGGGGGTTACGTCTCAGGCCTCCAATGAGACTTCTGGTTTCTCTTGGAAGTTGCGTTGGGAGGCTCTGTGAGGCTTCAGACGCAACTTCCAGGGCTCACAAAGCTCTGGAAGTCTCAACTAAGGTCACACGGTCACACACAAAATATTGTGGGTGCAGGGGGCCCTGGGGGCCCCTGGAGTTGGTGCCAGTGGACATGCATCAGGTTGTACAATCCCACCAGGGCCACCATTGGGAAAGGCACTATGTCCCATAGGCCCCCATGTGGACTCCCATTCGTGCACCCCTTTAACAGGACCTCTGGTCAGCTAAGGTTCCAACCCAATGCCTGAACTTCCAAAATTTGTGACATTTACTATGAGGTAAGTGAAGACCCGTTAAAGCTATGGTTTTCCCAGTAGTGATGTATGGAAGTGAGAGCTGGACCATAAAAAAGGCTGGTCGCCAAGAATTTGTGCTTTTGAATTATGGTGCTGGAGGAGACTCTTGAGAGTCCCATAGAATCATAGAATCAGAGTTGGAAGAGACCACAAGGGCCATCAAGTCCAACCCCCTGCCAAGCAGGAAACTGCAAGAAGATCAAACCTATCCATTCTGAAGGAAATCAGCCCTGAGTGCTCACTGGAAGGACAGATCCTGAAGCTGAGGCTCCAATACTTTGGCCACCTCGTGAGAAGAGAAGACTCCCTGGAAAAGACCCTGATGTTGGGAAAGATTGAGTGCACAAGGAGAACACTCACACTGTGGGTGCAGGGGGCCACTAGGGGGCGCATCGGAAGATGGCTGACAATAACATCTCTCCGACCCACATGAGGTAATTTGGAGGCTATGATGGGGGTAATTAGCCTCCTTAACCCCTCCAGGATTGTGGGGGGGACGGCCCTTGCCTGCTGTGCCCTATACCACCCCCGAATTTGTGGGGATGGGGACACTAGGCACAAAGCCCTCCTGTGGGATTCCGGCACTCCTCGATGCCGTCTCTGATCCGCGCCACTAGTTGCAAGAATCTTCAAAAGAAACAATTTGGACAAGATAAATTGCACATACTTCAAGGAAAGAGGGGGAGTAAAGACTGCTGACAGAAGAGATCTCTGATAAAACAAGACAAGAATAAAATATGAGAAGATACGTCAAGATACGGTACGGCAAATGGCTGAGGGGGGGGGGGAAACCCTCCTTTATTTCTCTATGTGATTAAACAAGAATCCCCTCCCCTAATGAGTCAGAAATGTCGTTTTAAGGACTTAAGCTGTGGATTTAAGGCTGTGTGGAGATAAATTTTCGAACCAAAGCAATGTTACAAGACGAAGCTGGAAAGTTAAGAGTTTTGGAATGACGCAGTTAAAAATGCCGTCGCCATTTTGGGAGGCACTGTCGGAGCTCTTGAGTCTGGGAGGAGAAAGAGAGAAACAGAGTTGTTTACATATCGTGGATTAACTCCTCAGTGGGACTTAAGAGTGACAACTGCCTAATTTATGATGGAAAGAGCGATGTTATCTACGAAGGAGATGATATATGGAAACCATCTGGACTTAGACTGGAAGAACGGGAAATTCACACAGGATTATTATATTTGCTTATCGGCTTAAGGAGACTAACAGAAGAGATCGTAAAGGAAAAAGAGAAATTATATGAACTATATGATGTGGAAACACCAAGATAAGATTGGATAGAACTATGAACTCTGATTGGGACTGATTGGGACTGATTTGGACATTAATGCAGTAATAAGAAGATGATTTAAATCCCCCTTTGGATCTTGAAGTATGGGTTCCCCCAACAAAATTTTAAAAATTGGCTTTGTAATTTGGAATTTATGTGATGTGATTTAATTTGATGTGATTGGCCAGTTAATAAAAATTATTTTTTTAAAAAAACAAACACACTGTGGGTGCACTTTCCGGGATCGCACGCGGTTCTTCGGACCCCAGGGAACTTATGTGGGCTGGCCTGCCTCTCAGTGTTATTCTTTGGGGGCTCACGCCCAGCCTCAGTCAGTCAATTTACACTGCTGGGAGGTGGGGCCAATCACATAATTAGGGGGTGGAGCCAGCAGCAGCCCGGCAGTCGGCTCAGGAGCTTCATTCACCCAACCCTCCCTTTGTTTAATGTTTCTTGCTTACAGGTTAACCTTTTTCTTCCTGTTTAGCAGGTGCTGCTACGGTCTTTTGACTGGTTGCTGTCGAAGAGCTGGGAAGAAATTCTCCTGCACTGGCAGGTTTTGTCTTCCCTGTAGGAATTCGTCACAACTTTGGCGGTTTAAGGCCTTGGGTGGAATCCTTTAGTCTTTTCTTCCCTGAAATTTGGGGGGGGGGTGAAGTGGTGACTCACACACACACACCCCACGACAGCAATTCCAGGGTCCCCTCTTAAAGGGGTTGTAATATGGGTGTCACTGGCTATACACTGAAAGGTTATCAGTGAACTACCCAGCGTGCGTGGATATGGGGTGGGCTGCCTATGTACACATGTGTCTTGCAGAGCACCCCCATAACCCATTTACCCTGAGGAGCCCCAGTCCCCCCAGCTGGGGGGCTGGGAGGGATATATGCCTAATGCCTAAGCCAAGGTCTTCCTACATTTGAAAGTTTAATAAAGTTGTGGCCAAATTTTAATTCCATAACACGTTGTCAGAGTCATTATTCCTTTCTGGTGGTCCCTGGGGGCTGGGGTGGTCGCTGCCTGTTCACGCAATGGGTGGCACTGCAATGTACAGTAAAGTATAACCTATAATAAACAAAAGGCCATGTATTCTATTTTTCCCTAATGTATTGGGAAAGGGATGCGGGTGGCACTGTGGGTTAAACCACAGAGCCTAGGACTTGCCGATCAGAAGGTTGGCGGTTCGAATCCCTGCGACGGGGTGAGCTCCTGTTGCTTGGTCCCTGCTCCTGCCAACCTAGCAGTTTGAAAGCACGTCAAATTGCAAGTAGATAAATAGGTACCGCTCCGGCGGGAAAGTAAACAGCGTTTCCTTGCGCTGCTCTGGTTCGCCAGAAGCGGTTTAGTCATGCTGGCCACATGAGCCGGAAGCTGTACGCCGGCTCCCTTGGCCAATAAAGCGAGATGAGCGCCGCAACCCCAGAGTCGGTCATGACTGGACCTAATGATCAGGGGTCCCTTTACCTTTACCTAATGTATTGGGATACCAGGATAGGGTTGCGGGAGAGAACAATATAACAGTTCCTTGAACTGTTGAATGGTTTCTTTAAATGTAAAGGTTCATCACTGTTCCACCCGATGTGTATGTCTTTAAGGGGCCAGAGCAAGATAAAGAGACCCAGCTTTACAGCTGTGAAACATAGCAGGTGCTGCTGAGTTGTATTGATTAAGCTGTGTCAGCAATTGGGTGTAGTATATAAGGAGCAGCACCTAGCTCTCCCATTACCCTGGGGGATGGGTTGGTGGTTGGGTCATGTTGGTTTGTTGATGTATTTAGTGTAAATGGAGTTTTTGTTTTTGTAATTAAAACCTTGTTTAAGTACTTTTTGAGTCCCTTTTTAATGCATGGTCTCCCTAGCAAGCTCTCTGCAGTGCTACCATACTGTAAATAGCCAACAGCTGATATATCCAACAAAGTCCCACCAGATTTGAGTGTGGCTTTGCTTTCCCATTCAAAAGTCTGACGTGCCAGGTAAGCTTTTCCTGAAGAGCTAAATTCCACACCTGTAGATTGGATGAGCAGACCCTCTGTTTCCTTCATCTAAGCCGTCTATAAAAATGTTGAATAACACTGGGCCCAGGACAGAACCCTGTGGTAACCCACTTGTGATTTCTTTTTCCAGAATGACAAGCAACCAGGGGGGAGTTTGTCAAACGCCTTACTGCAATCAAGACATTCACAGCATTACCCTTATCCACTAAGCTTGCCAATCTGGGTTTGTTTGTTTTTTTAACTTAGATTCATCAGCTATGACTTGTTTTTGAGAAAACAAGGCAACTGGGCCAGGGCCTGCGCCTCCGCCACACTGTGTTGCAGAGGCAGTGGGAGGCTGCAGCCACAGCAGGAGGCCACAGCAGGAGGCGGTAGCCAGGCACCCGTGGACACCCAAAATGAAAATTTGTTGGTGCTCGGGCCCCCAGGGCCTCTGAAAGTGGCATGCCTGCTAACTTCTCGTTGACTCATTGTCATTTTGGGGACCTTTCCTAGTATCCTAGCCAAGCTGACCAACTAGTTATGTTCCTGGGTCCTTTTTCTTTTCCTTTTTGAAGATGGCAACAAAGTTTGCCCACTTCCAGTCTGCAGGGACACCACCTTTTGTCCAAGCATTCCCAAATATTCTATACAGAGGCTGTGAGATTACATCTGCAAGTTCCTTTAGTACGTTTGGGAGCAGTTCTAAGGCCCTGAAGATTAGAATTCATTCAGAGTAGCTTGGTGTTCCCCTACCAACTCTCTTCCTACCTTGCGCTGAAGTCCCCTCTCTGTATCTTTTATTCTATTATCATCAAATTATACACTTTTGGAAGAAGACAGAGGCAAAGTAGGTGTGGAGGAGTCCAACTTATCTCGGTCACCCAAAAGCATTTCTCCATCCACTCCACGTAGAAAACCTACTCCTTGTTTGTTCTTTGCCTTCCTTCAAGCATAGCCAAACAACCCTGTTCATTATTTTCACCTTCTTTTCCAACTCATGATTGCGGCCCATAACAAAAAATTAGCATGTTACCTTTCTTTCGGCAGCAGTAGACATGATCAGGATGATGGCAGAAGGTTGTTGAAGCAACATATTCTTTACGTGAACACCTTGGTTTGCAGCGACCTTTACACTTCATTTGCTCGGTGGGAGTGGATTCTGGAGAAATATTATAAAGATAGAAATCCATCCTTCAGAGAGAAGAAATTACCAACATCTCTAAGCATCTCAGTGAAAGCAGTCACTGAGATTTCATTACACTTTCCACTAAATAAAACTATGCACAAATAGCAAAGTTTCAAATGAGCTAATGTTTTGAGCAAGTTAGAGTAGCAAAAGACACCAAAATGGACTAGACTTTTTTTATATATACTACAGTCCATTGATAGAACAGACCTTTATTTTTTACCCAGGTATAACAAAATCAAAAAGAGAACCAGCAGGGCAAAGGTCATCACCACTGAATTTAGGAGTCACAAAAGTCACCTTCTGGCTCAAAGATATTGCAGGAAGAGAGCCACTCTTTCTTTAACTTTCAGTATCAAAGTCAGGCAGTCAGGATGTCCAGCTCACCAGTTAATCAGGCCCTGGAGATCTGAATTCCTTTAAAGTAACTAGGTGTTCCCTTACCACCTACAGTGGTACCTCTGGTTACATACTTAATTCGTTCCAGAGGTCCATTGTTAACCTGAAACTGTTCTTAACCTGAAGCACCACTTTAGCTAATGGGGCCTCCTGCTGCTGCCGTGCTGCCACCGCATGATTTCTGTTCTCATCCTGAAGCAAAGTTCTTAACCCAAGGTACTATTTCTGGGTTAGCAGACTCTGTAACTTGAAGCGTATGTAACCTGGAGCATATGTAACCTGAGGTACCACTGTATTTTCTTTTCTTGGGCTGCAGCTCCCTCCCTGCATTATTAATTGTAATATCAACACATTGTTTTCCTTTTGAAAACTTGTGAAAAAGACAGAGGCAAAGTAGGTGTGGATCAGCTCCATTTTCCCCAAGTCACCTAATAGCACCTCTCCATGCTATTCCTTGTTTGTCCTTTCTCTTGCTTCAAACATAGAAAGAAAGAACACCACTGCTCACCTCCCCAATCACATAATATTTGCAGTCCTTAGGAAAAGATAGATATGTTACCTATAATATCACAGCAGTAGACAAGATCAGGATCCTGGCAGTAAGTTGTTGAAGTCACAAATTCTCTATCTGAACAACTTGGTTTGCAACCTTTACAAATTTCATCCGGTGAGTGGGTGGATCCTGGTGGGTGGGTGGGTCCTGGAGAAATATTATCCCTCTGCATCATTTATTCTATAATCACCACATTGTGCACTGTTTCCTTTTAGCAGAAGACAGAGGTAAAGTAGTTGTTGAGCAGTTCCACCTTCTCTCTAGCCCCAAATCTTCTCAGTGCATGGGACTTACTTGTCATTGACTGGATGGATGCAGAGGAGTGGTGAGAGGCTCAGAGAAGAAGGCTCAGAGACAGGGGATTGGTGGTGGGGCGATTATGAGTGGTCTGGGGGGAAAGAAGGAGCAGACTGAGAGAAGGAGGTCTTGGAAGCTGAAGAGGTAACAGGATTTAGTGAGCAGGAAGAGGAGGTGACAGAGAGCAGTCCAGAATCAGAGGCAGCAGTGGAGGGTGGAGAAGAGGAGGCGGGCAAGAGACAGAGATGAGCCTGGCTGCTGAAGAATCCAGGGAGTCTCCCCATCTTGCTGCAACCAGCATCCTCTTCCCTGGTCTCCCAGAACACATAGAGGAATGAAAAGAGCAGAGCACAGGTTAGCAATGAGAGACTAGATGAAGGAGCCTGAGATTGCTTGGGAAGGGCCCCTGAAGGAGAAGAAGTTCTAAAAGCAGTGGGAAGGTGGGAACATTTAGGCCTCACAACTGCCTCACCACTGAATTTAGGAGTCACAAAAGTCACCTTCTGGCTCAAAGATATTGCAGGAAGAGAGCCACTCTTTCTTTAACTTTCAGTATCAAAGTCAGGCAGTCAGGATGTCCAGCTCACCAGTTGGTGGTTTCCTGGGTTGGCCTTTTAACCCATTTTGAAGATGGGGACAACAATTGCCACCAGTTCTCCAGGAATTCTCAAAGATTATAGACCTGAGATTACATCTGCAAACTCCTTTTGTACCCTTGGATGCAGCTAATCAGGCCCTGGAGATTTGAATTCCTTTAAAGTAACTAGGTGTTCCCTTACCACCTACAGTGTTACCTCTGGTTACATACTTAATTCGTTCCAGAGGTCCATTGTTAACCTGAAACTGTTCTTAACCTGAAGCACCACTTTAGCTAATGGGGCCTCCTGCTGCTGCCGTGCTGCCACCGCATGATTTCTGTTCTCATCCTGAAGCAAAGTTCTTAACCCAAGGTACTATTTCTAGGTTAGCAGAGTCTGTAACCTGAAGCGTATGTAACCTGGAGCGTATGTAATCCGAGGTACCACTGTATTTTCTTTTCTTGGGCTGCAGCTCCCTCCCTGCATTATTAATTGTAATATCAACACATTGTTTTCCTTTTGAAAACTTGTGAAAAAGACAGAGGCAAAGTAGGGGTTGATCAGCTCCATTTTCCCCAAGTCACCTAATAGCACCTCTCCATGCTATTCCTTGTTTGTCCTTTCTCTTGCTTCAAACAAGAAAGAAAGAAAGAAAGAAAAGAAAGAAAGAAGGAAAGAAAGAAAGAAAGAAAGAAAGAAAGAAAGAAAGAAAGAAAGAAAGAAAGACCACTGCTCACCTCCCCAATCACATAATATTTGCAGTCCTTAGGAAAAGATAGGTACGTTACCTATAATATCACAGCAGTAGACAAGATCAGGATCCTGGCAGTAAGTTGTTGAAGTCACAAATTCTCTATCTGAACAACTTGGTTTGCAACCTTTACAAATTTCATCCGGTGGGTGGGTGGATCCTGGTGGGTGGGTGGGTCCTGGAGAAATATTATCCCTCTGCATCATTTATTCTATAATCACCACATTGTGCACTGTTTCCTTTTAGCAGAAGACAGAGGTAAAGTAGTTGATGAGCAGTTCCACCTTCTCTCTAGCCCCAAATCTTCTCAGTGCATGGGACTTACTTGTCATTGACTGGTTGGATGCAGAGGAGTGGTGAAAGGCTGAGCCTGAGAAGAAGGCTCAGAGACAGGGGATTGGTGGTGGGGCGATTATGAGTGGTCTGGGGGGAAAGAGGGAACAGACTGAGAAAAAGAGGTCTTGGAAGCTGAAGAGGTAACAGGATTTAGTGAGCAGGAAGAGGAGGTGACAGAGAGCAGTCCAGAATCAGAGGCAGCAGTGGAGGGTGGAGAAGAGGAGGGGGGCAAGAGACAGAGATGAGGCTGGCTGCTGAAGAATCCAGGGAGTCTCCCCATCCTGCTGCAACCAGCATCCTCTCCCCTGGTCTCCCAGAACACATAGAGGAATGAAAAGAGCAGAGCACAGGTTAGCAATGAGAGACTAGATGAAGGAGCCTGAGATTGCTTGGGAAGGGCCCCTGAAGGAGAAGAAGTTCTAAAAGCGGTGGGAAGGTGGGACCATTTAGGCCTCACAACTGCCTCATTGGGGCAACACCTACTGAGAAGATGTGCTGCAATCACTAGGCCTGCACTGTTTTGGTTCCTTAAAAAAAAGAGACTGTTTAGTTGCTGACCTACTGTACTTCTGACTCCAGCTCCTAACACTACTCCTGGTTTCTTCTTCCTCATGCTTTGAACAAAGCAAGAACAACCACCACCTTTTTATTATCTTTAACCACATTTCCTGATCCTAAGAGCTTCAGTCCTTAAAAACAAAAAAAAAATAACTTGTTATTTTGGAGAACCAGGTCATGTGGAAGGGGTTAATTTGCTTCATAAGCATAAATCACCCCATGGATGAGATAAGCCAACAGGTGCAAAGTCAGCCAAGTCTGTTGCTATGGAAATGGCCCAGTACCAACTACCGTATTTTCCGCTCTATAGGACGCACCGGACCATAGGATGCACCTTGTTTTAGAGGTGGAGAACAAGAGGAAAAAAATCTCCCCCTCTCTGCTCAGCGCCCCTTCAGCGAAGTGGCAGGAGAAACAGAGCCCCTTCCATTTCTCCTCCCACTTGGCTGAAGGGGTGCTGCGCAGCTCTCCCTCTCTGCTGAAGCCAGAAGAGTCTTGCTCTCCTGGCTTCAGTGAAAGGAACCTGAAGCCTCCGGAACACAGACGGAGTGCTCCCTCCATGCTCCGAAGGCTTCAAGCGGCTATCTCTGAAGCCTGGAGAGCAAGAGGGGTCGGTGCACTGAGGAAGACAAGGCAAAGTAGGTGTTGAGCAGCCCACCTTCTCTCTGTCACCCAGAAGCATTTCTCCATCCTCTCCATGCAGAAAACCTGCTCCTTGTTTCTTCCTCTTCCTTCCAGCATAGCCAAACAACTCTGTTTATCATCTTTACCTTCTTTTCCAACTCATGATCGAGGCCCATAACAAACATTTAACATGTTATCCTTCTTTTGGCAGCAGTAGACATGATCAGGATGATCGCAGGAGGTTGTTGAAGCCACATATTCTCTACGTGAACACCTTGGTTTGCAGCGACCTCTACAATCATCATTCAGGGTGGGAGTAGATCCTGGAGAAATATTATGAAGAGAGAAATCAATTTTTCAGATGAGAAGAGACCACCAACCTCTCTAATCATTTCTTAATCAGTGAAAGCAATCCATTACATTTCCTAATAGACAAAGAAATAGAACTTTAATTTTGCACATATGACATAGTATCCAATGGGCTAAGATTACTAGCATGCCAAAGGACTAAAGGAGACCCAAATGGCCAGGTGGACAGGTCTTCTTTGAAACAGCACTTTATTGACCAGGGGCTGCCTGGCTTAAGGCAAGCAGTAGCTGACCAATGAGACACAATAACTTTATGCTAATCAGGATGAACTTCTAACTCATAACTGCTGCCTCCCACATTGTTTTTGCTGTGCTAGTAGCACCAAAGCAACCTCTCTGGGGCACAAAGCTCAGCAATGTGTATTCAGGTCCTTTGAATTAGTCCAACTGAATTAAATGGGGTTCATTTCAGGCAGACATGTCAGCATTGCATTGTCAGACAGCAACTTTTCGCACTCCTACCCAGGTGTAAGTCTTCCTGAAGTCAGTGAGATTTACTTCCTAGTAGTAGTAGTAGTAGTAGTAGTAATCTATTTCCATTCTATATTTCCACTCTGGGCGGCTTTCAACAAAAGATTTAAAAATACATTAAACTGTCAGTCATTAAAAACTTTCCTAAACAGGGCTGCCTTCAGGTGTCTTCTAAATGTCACATAGTTGTTAATTTCTTTGACATTTGATGGGAGGGCATTCCACAGGGCAGGTGCCACTACCGAGAAGGCCCTCTGTCTGGTTCCCTGTAACTTTGTTTCTCGCAGTGAGAGAACCGCCAGAAAGCCCTCGGCGCTGGACCTCAGGGTCTGGGTTGAACAATGGAGGTGGAGACGCTCGTTTAGGTATACTGGGGCGAGGCCGTTTAGGGCTTTGAATAGTGCTTGGAAACGTACTGGGAGCCAATGTAGGTCTTTCAAGATCGGTGTTATGTGGTTTGGTGGCCACTACCAGTCAACAGTCTAGCTGAAACATTATGGATTAGTTGTAGTTCCCCGGTCACCTTCAAAGGTAGCCCCATGTAGAGTGTGTTGCAGTTGTCCAAGTGAGAGATAACCAGAGCATGCACCACTCTGACAAGACAGTCTGTGGGCAGGGAGGGTCTCAGCCTGCGTACCAGATGGAGCTGGTAGACAGCAGCCCTGGACACAGAATTGACCTGCACCTCCATGGACGAATCCAAAATGACTCCCAGGCTGCTGCAGCTCATGCCATAGGCAAGTATGGATTGATTTGTGCCTGCAACATTGGAGCAGCAAGCTTCCTCATCCACTAACACTGAGCCCTGGCAAAGGGGGGAAATGGGCTCAACCTCAGCAAATGCCTGCCCCTTTCCCTCTTAGTGCACCAGCCTGGAGGAAGCCAGAACATAATGGTACTATAATTTATTGTCATCTGGACACTGGACCTCTGCTAATGCAGCCTAGAATTGCATTAGCTTTTTTGGTGCTGCATAACAGTGTTGATTTGTGTTTCCAGGATGACAAGGAATCATGGGGGAGTTTGTCAAAAGCCTTACTGAAATCAAGACACACACTATTCACAGCATTCCTCTGATCTACCAAATTTCCCACTGTATCAAAAAAAGAAATAAAATTCATGTGCCATGACTTGTTTCTTTTGAGAAACCCCTGCTAGCTTTAGTAACCATTGTATCCTTTTCGATGTGCTCACAGATCCACTGTTTAATTATATTTTCTAATGAGGGTTGAGCAGTTCCACTTTCCCTCCGTCACACAATAGCACCTCTCTGCCTTCTCCACACCCCTTCTCCTTATTTGCTCTTCCGCTTGCTTTAACAGAGCCACAGAAAACCCTGCTTCTTATCTTTTAACCTCCCCCCCCCAATTCATAATGATTGCAGCCTGTAAAAACAATTAACCACATTACCAAACTTTTTACAGCAGAAGAAATGACCAGATTCCTCGCAGAGGTCTGAAGAAGACTCATATTCTCCAGCTCTACAACGTCGCTTGCAGACACCATCACACGGTTCATACTCAGTGGCAGGAAATATTATTAAGATATAAATCTATCCCTCAGGCAAAAAAAGATTACCAACATTTCTATGAATTTCCTCTTGCCAGTAGCACATGTGAAAACCTCCAAGCTTAGCATGTGTCAGCAGTGTGATGCAGCAGCAAAAAGAAAAGCTTGTGCTATTCTCGGCTGCATCAACAGAAGTATATGGATGGCAGGGGATTGGGCTAGATAATGCCCTTCCAACTCTACAATGCTATGATTCTAATCAGCAAAAGCAGTCCATTCCATTTCCCACTTAATCAGGAAATAGAACTTCAATCTTACACAGATGACATAGTATCAAATGGGCTAATATTCCAAGCACTACAAAGCAGCCAAGAGGCTAGTTAGGCAGGTCTTCTTGGAGTGCTGTGGATGGACAGCCCTTTAGATTTTACCTGGGACCGATAGCAGCACCAAAAGGAGAAGTAGAGGGGCAGAGGTCTTCATGGCTGAATGCTGGAGCCACCAGAGTTGCCTTCTAGCTCAAAGATATTGCAGAGAGAGAAAGGATTCTCTTTTTGTACTTCCCAAGGGAATGGTGACAGGAAGCTTTCAGGGGGAAGGAAAGGACTGTGTGTTCCAAACATTCTGCTAATGATATTCATGGCTACCATGCACCCTTTCAGTTTTGGATAATTAATTCTTGCTCCCTCTCTCTAAAATAGATGGCTTTGGAATTCATGGAAGAGAAGACTGTTAATGCCTACTAGCTAGGATGACTATGCTCTGCTTCCACAGCTGGAGGCAGCGATGCTTCTGAATGGCCATTGCTGAAGGGCCGGCTGCTCTTGTGCTCCTCATTGGATTGGCCAAAGTGAGAACAGGATGCTGGACTTAATGGGCCATTGGCTCTTCTTACGTTCCTCATAGAATAATGGAGTTGGAAGGGACCCCATGGGCCTTCAAGTCCACACACACACACACACCCTGCGCGATGCAGGAATCTCAGCTAAAACACCGAGGACATCATCCTGGACATTCTGAAACTCAAATACCCCAAACTGACCAGTTGGGTCTTTTAGAGCAAACTGCAGTGCTGAGAATAGCTGGCCCTCCCATGGCAAATGTAGCAGTATGAAGAAGGAAACAAATAATGGAATAGAATGAGACATGTGTGGTTGAACACTGGTTCGGCTCCAGTCTCCAAGAGACTCACAGATACAATCAAAAGTTTCCCCTTATTTATGGATCATTGATTAAGGATGTTGTGGCACCTACAAGGAAAAGAACAAACAGGCTACTTGTTCTCAACAGCCCATCTCAATGGCTAGACAATATGTACCTTTCTGATGACTTCGTTTTTCCCTGAAAAGCAACCATAATAGAAAAAAATAAAATAAAGCAATTTAAAATACAGGTTAAAATGCAATTTAAAATGCAGCCTCATTTTAAAAGT
>NW_028293311.1:0-30133 GCF_964106645.2 Podarcis pityusensis
TGTGGGGCCTGCCAGGCTGCCCCCTCCTCCAGCTCCTCTTCCTTCCTCCTCAGTGCGGTGCGGACTCGGCTCTACGAAGTCCTGGATCTGTGGGTCCAGACGGCTGGGGCGGCCTGTGGCCTCCTGCAGGGACCCAGGACCCAGAGCGAGGCCCTGCTGGGTCACCTGATCAGCGACATCAGCCCCCCGGCCGACACCCTCAAGGTGAGCCCCCCCCCATGAAGAAAGAAGTATTGGAAAGGGAAAAGAAAATGAAGGGCCACGAGGCCTCCAGGAAATATTGTTGAACCGAGAGTGGAGCTGATAGTTTGTTGTACTGACTTGACTGGTAGTTTTAAATAATTATATTTTCATCTAGTGCATGGAAATATTCCTTCTTTTGTAATTTTTGCTAATATTTCCCCGTTTCTTCTTTCTTACTTTCTTTCTTTCTTTCTTTCTCTCTCTCTCTCTCTCTCTCTCTCTCTCTCTCTCTCTCTCTCTCTTTCCTCTCCCTTTATCTCTTATTTTCTTCTGCTTCTTTTCCTTGTTTTGCATCTTAGGTAGCTGCAGTCTGGTTGTATTAGGAGAAAATCTCAAATTGAAATTTGATACAAATGAAGTATTTTAGCTGCGCTGATGAATTCTCTCCCCCACCCCTCCCTCCTGGCCTCCGGTTTAAGGCCTCTCTCCCTCTTTTTAAAATAATAACAACAGTAATGACTATTTTGTCATTTGTACCCCACCCATCTGACTGGGCTGCCCCAGCCACTCTCTGTGGCCTCCAGCAACTATAAAAGTGTAATAAAACATCCAAAACTTCCCCATCCCCTTCTCTCTCTGCCCCCGTCCAGATGCGGGACAGCCGGCCGGCCTCAGACCTGAAGCCCAGCGCCCCCAAGAAGCCCAAGCTGTCTGACCTGGGCACTTTGGGGTCCCTGCACCCCAAGCAGGACTCCCAGGCCAACAGCAGCACCTGCCTGGCTGCTTTGCGAGGTAAGGAAACCTGTAGCTCAGCAGCGGGGTGGAGAGGGGGCCGGGCCTGGGGCTCTGCTTCCTCCAGTCCCACTCAACCCAAACTCACCCCCCCGACTCAACTCTTCTCTCCCCGCCCCCCAGGCCTGAGCCGTGCCGTCCTCCTGACCGGAAGCCTGATGAAGGAGCAGGTCCACAAGGTGAGGGGGCTGTGGGGCAGCCCTGGGGATCCTGGGGGTCTGGGCTGCCAGGCAAGGGGCTGGGGTGGAGTGCCAGTCCTGGCGGCCGAGCCCGGCTCTTGGTTTCCGGAGAGAGCCTTCCCCTTGCAGCGCCGTGGTGGTTGGCCGGTGGCGTCTCTGCCCCAAGGAGCTTTCAGGGCGGGAAAATGAGACGGAGAGGTTTGAGGAAGACAAGGAGAAGGAGAATTTCAAAGGAGATCTGTGATTACTATTACTATGTTCGAATCTGTTTGTTGATTTCAGTCCTGTTGAATGTTGTAAATAGTTCCTTAAATCAATGGCTATTTTATTCTCTTTGTGAAGCTGCTTCGGGGTTGACTTGAAATAAATAAGCTGACCAGCTGCTTTGTTGTTGTGGGGTTTTTTGGTCATGACAACCTGAAGCGCCTTTTTTAATTGTTAAATTTATCTCCCTCCCTTCGTTGGAGAGACGAGAGGGCAGCTTCCAGCATAAAACACAAGATACAGGATAGAATGATAGTCAGGGCAGGGCAGGGAGTCTGTTGGTTGACCGTCTGCCTCCTTCCCCTCATGGTGGGGGCTAGGGAACCCCCGTTCCGCCAGGAGGATCCCCCAGACCGTCTTGCATGTCCCCCCAAAGCAACTTCTTTTGATCTTCTTCCTCCCCACAGAGGCTGCAGGAGCTGGTGGTCCCTCTGCTTATCCGCCTGGGTCAAGCCGAGACCCCCCTGGGGTCCCCCTACGCCAGCGCCCCCTGCCGCAGGGAGCTGCACCGCCTCCTGCTGGCGCTGGTGCTGGCCCCCCCACCCTCCTGGCCGCCCCCTTTCCACTGCGCCCTCCGCTTGTTCAGCCAGGGGCGCGCCGACCCCAACCTCCAGGTGAGTCTCTCTCTCTCTCTCTCTCTCTCTCTCTCTCTCTCTCTCTCTTTTTCCCCCAACACCCACTTGGGGTTTGGCCCAAAGGGAAGCTGGGGAGCAGGGCAGGAAGGGAAGAGCCCCCTCCCCACATTGGGCATCTCTCCCCACCCCCGGAGGGCCTAGTCTCTGCACAGCAAGTAGACTGCCTCACAGCCTGGAGGGTCCTCCTTCGCCAGCCCATCCGCCCATCCTCCTCCCCTCCTTCGCCAGTCCTGGAGGCGGGAAGTCAACCCCCTGGCTGGGCCCTGCTAAATGTTTCCTAAAAGAATTGCTTTACTTTATTCATAAATAATACGGGGTGGTTTTTAATGTTTTGAGTTTTTAGTGTGTTAATATTCTGTTGAAAGCCGCCCAGGAGTGGCTGGGGCAATGCATTCAAATAGGCAGCATATACATAATACATGGGAAGCTCGAAAAATTAGAATATCGTGGAAAAGTTCCTTTATTTCAGTAATTCAACTTAATTGGTGAAACTAATATATGAGATCGACTCACGACATGCAAAGCGAGGTGTGCTTCTACTTCTCAGGGGTCCAGTCTTGCTCAATTTGCAATCCTTGTTTTGCTGATTTCCTTGAATATTCTCATTTTCTGAGATTGTTAATTTGGGGTTTTCATCAGCTGTACACCATGATCATTGCAATGATAACAAATCAAGGCTTGACAGATCTCGCTTTGTATGTCACGAGTCTATCTCATTTATTAGCTTCACCTTTCAAGTTGATTATGGAAATCAAGGAACTTTTCCACGATATTCTAATTTTTTGAGTTTCACTTGTAATAATATTATTATTAGAAAGTAAACCAAGGTAAGGCAGTAACTGCTACAGTTGGTTGGAAGCAGCTTAAGGTTGGGCTCGATCCTTGAGTTTGTTGCTCCAGAGCAGCACAGAAAAGGCCCCCCCCCCAAGCCTGTGGGGCTGCTGCTTTAGTAGGTTTTCTTTTGCAAGAAGGTGGGGGTGAGTTGTAGCTGCCGCAAAGCCAGTTTCCTCCCTCTCTTCAGCTAGAGTAGGAAATGGCCTTTTTCTCCCATTCGGAACCATTTACCGTGTTTTTCGCTCTATAAGACGCACCAGACCACAAGACGCACCTAGTTTTTGGAGGAGGAAAACAAGAAAAAAAATATTCTGAATCTCAGAAGCCAGAACAGCAAGAGGGATCCCTCTTGCTGTTCTGGCTTCTGGGATAGCTGTGCAGCCTGCATTCACTCCATAAGACGCACACACATTTCCCCTTACGTTTTAGGAGGGAAAAAGTGAGTCTTACAGAGCAAAAAATACGGTATATGTTAGCCGCAGCAATGAGGTTGAGCGTTATTTCTCGTTCATTTTCCAGAATAACATCTTTTGGATAGCAAGGTAGAAAATATCCTGGCATGTCAGATATATTGGCCTGCACTGATTTCTGGAATATTTCTCTTTGGGAACAAATCCAAAGGACGTGTGCGTCCTCTGCTTTATTTAATCCGGGTCTCCAGCGTTTGTCTGATCTTGACTGGCATATTGAGTTCAGTCTTTACGGTGCTCATATACCATTCATAGGCAGTTTTGAAATAGTTCTCCTTTAGCCCCAGCTCCCGGGATTTCCTGGCTATTCTCTGGCCTGAATCTCCCCCCACCCCATTTTCTCCTCTATGTGTCCTGGTTCTGATCTAAGCTCAACCCAAAACTCTTCCTTTTATGCAGATGGGAGATACATTTCCCATTTGTCCTCTCCCTCCATTTCCCCGTATCTGTGCATCAGAAAGGAGATCGCACCTCTAATCGTACTGTAATTATTTGCATAGCTTTAATGGGTGGGTGTATAGCTTTAATTCTGTGGATGTTTAATCATTTTTTAATTGTTGTTTCTCCCCCACCCCCTTAAGTCTTCAGCCTGCTCTTATTTTTATCTGCTAAATGAAATTGAGTCCCGTTAGGTATAAATAACTATATCATGTATAAATAAGGATATAACATAATCTGTGTTTTGTGCTTTCGTCTTGTATTTTTATGTTGTGGACTGCCCTGAGATCAACGGATGGAAGGCGGTTTGCAAATTAAAAATTATAATAGTAATAAGAAAAATGCAAGAATGAAAATAATGAAAACAATTTGGCCTTTATTTTTCTCCTCCTCCTCTTCCTCCCTCCGCAGGTCTCTTCCTTCTGCACAGAGGCCCTGGCTATCTGCAACGCCCTCCTGCACCCCCGTGTGCCCTCCCTGCAGCTCCCTCTGGCCGCCCCACCGGGGGGTCCCCAGGCCCCCCCTCCGGGCCCCTCGGAGCTCTCCCCCGCCCTGGCCTCGCCCTTCCGCCCGGCGCCCCCAGCCCCCTTCTCGGCCCCCCGCCTCCTCCTCCCTCCCCCCGCCTCCTCGGCAGCCAATCCCCTGGGGCTGCCCCCCCCAGGCCTGGCCTCCCCCGCCCAGCTGCCCCCCCGCCTGGCCCCCGAGGAGCCCTCCCTGCCCACGTCCCCCGGGGCAGCCGAGGCGGCTCTGGGCGCCAAGCTGCGCCGCTCGGTCTTCGTCCACTACGACAAGGAGGAGGAGGAGGACGTGGAGATCTCCCTGGAGAGCGACTCGGACGACTCGGTGGTCATCGTGCCCAAGGGGCAGCTCGGCAAGGGGCCTGGGAGCGCCATGGTAGTGGCGGCCATCGCAGCCCAGGTCCCCACCCCGCCCGCTCCTCCGCCAGCCCCCCCTGCACCCCCTTCCCCCCCACCAGCCTCCGAGGAGACCCCTCCGGAGCCGCCCGCCCCACCCCTCTCCCTGGGTGTGCCCCTGCCCCCTGCCCCCGCCGCTGTCCTGGCGCTGCCCGCCTCCCCTTCCCCCGCGGCCATGGACCCCCCGTTCCCCGCCTTGGTGGAGGAAGACCCCACCGTCATCAACATCAACAGCAGCGAGGAGGAAGAGGACGATGAAGACGACTACCCGGAGGACGAGGAATACTTTGAAGAGGACGAGGAAGAGGTGCACTGGGGAGGCAGGGGCTGGTCAGTGAAGAGGCAGGACTTGTGGGGCGGGAGGTGCTGTGACCCTGTGGGTCAAATTCATCCCTGCTTTCCCCCCTGGGGTAAGAACTTCGCCACCACCGGGACATTACCCAGGTGAAGGGAACACCTTGAAATAAAACACAGAACCGAGGAAATAAGTCCAGCAGCCCCGTTAGGGAACCGGTTTATTATCCGCTCTTGCAGTAGGACAGAGCTCAACTTAACAGAGCTTATATAGTAGCTGCAAACGGGTCACACGCAAATAGCCATAAAACATCAGACATTTTTCTACGTTCATTGAGAAAGGTTGCAGGTCATGGGATGTAAAACACGCCTGGCTCCATACCTGTCTCTGCTCCCCCCAAGTGCTCAGGCTGTTTGGGTCTCAGTTGTCGCCCTTAGCAGGCCGTGGGCAGCCCCACTCTCACTTCCCTCGTCCCTGGGAAAATCTCGGGAAGCTTCAAGAAGATGCTGGATTGCCAGCTTGAAACAGACTTGGGAAAACATCACCATTGGCTGTTTCTGCCACTTTGGGGGTTAGACAGCAATTTTAGTTTATGGCCTAGAGAGCACAAGGGTTGTAAAATGTCGACACACAGGAGCCTCACAGAAGTCATTCCCTGATGGATTTCATCTTGAGGTTAAATGCCGTTCATTTTGAAATATTGTTTTTAAAATCAAAAACAGACACCTTTGGTCTCTAATGTTGACATCACTCCCAAGCCCCGGCTGTCAGCCCCACACCAGACAGGTGAAGAGGGGGTTGCTCTGGGCCCCGAGTAGGGGTTGCGGGATGAGGGCAAGGGGCCCCTTTGCAGCCATGTTTCTTTCCGCCCTGGGGGGTGAGGGGTTGGGCTGCATGACCCTCAGTGGGGTCCCTCACAAGGTAGCAGGCTGCCCTTTGCTGGGTGCCCATCAGGCTGTGGTTCCTGCGCACCGGGGTCGGGCTGGATGGCCTTTGGGTGGCCCTCTCCCAACGCTGCAGTCCTGATTCTCTCCCACCCACCCTTTTTTTTTGCTGGCCAGGAGGAAGAGTACGACGAGGAGGACGAGGAGTTTGGGGAGGATCTGGAGGAGGAAGAGGACGAGGAGTTTGACGAGGAGGAAGGCCTGACGGAGGAGGAAGAGGACGAGGAGGAAGGCCTGACAGAAGAGGAGGAAGAGGAGGAAGAAGAAGGGGAGGAGGAGGAGCGGAGGGTGCTGCCCTCACTGCCGCCCCCACTGCTGCCCCACCGGAGCGACGAGGAGCCGCCGGAGGTCTTGCCCATCAAGGAGGAGCCCCCCAAGTTGGAGGAGGAGGAAGAGGAAGAAAACGAAGACGAAGAGGCAGCCGCCGGACTCCTGATGGAGGTGGACGAGGAAGCCTTCCACCCCCCAGAGGAAATGGCAGAGGAGGAAGAGGAAGGGGGCCGGCTGGAGCGGGACCCGGGGAAGGCAGAAGGCCAGGCGTCTCCTCTGCCCACCTCCTCTGCCCTCCCCAGCGCGGCCCCCCTGCCCTCCGTGAAGCTGGAGGAGGAGCAGGGCGAGAAGCAGCCCCCCCAGGAGGAGCAGGAGGGCCCCGCGGCTGCAGCTGCCCCCCGGACCACGACTCCACAGGGGCAGGAGGAAGAGGAGGAGGAGGAAGTCGTGGTGCACGAAGGGGGCCGGAGGGAGCCAGGAGGGGCGGCCCCCGAGGCTGCAGCGCTGCGGGGAGAGGCGGAGAAGCAGGAGCCGCCGCCGGGCGAGGAGGTGGGCATGAGGGGCAGGGCGGGAAGAGAGGGCACGGCTCCCCCCCCCCCCCGCACATGTGGGGAAGAATATTCCCTCGTTAACTGAGCTCTGTACGGTGCATCTTCCACTCCGGGGCGATAGTGGAGCTCAGGGTGTGGCATTGACGTTCCAAGGGGAAAGGAACCTGGGACGGCTCAGTCGGTAGAGCAGGAGACCCTTCATCTCAGAGTCGTGGGTTCAAGCCCCACATTGGGCAAAAGAATCCTGCACTGCAGGGGGTGGGACTAGGTGCCCCCCAACTTCCCAGTTCTGTGACTCCATTATTCTAAGTATGAAGGCATTACAGGCAGAGAGTTTTGTTTTGTTTGGTAAATTTGTAGACCCATAGATCTCAGGCCTTTCGCAGTGTAAAATTACAATCTAATAAATGCAAAATGCATAATGAAAATAAGAACAACGATCCCTTGGGACCCCCTTCCAGATACTCGCAGTTCTCTGGTTCTGTCCTCTGTCCCGGGTCTGATCTTCTCCCCCCCCCCCACCCAAGAAAGGGCAAAAGAAGGAGTGAAATTATATCAGTTTAGAGTTGGCTCTTCTCTCTCCAAATTAAGCTGTTTGTTTGACTTCTACACGGTGCTGTTTTCTATTTATTGGTTTGTTTTGCTTCACAAAATCTCTTTGCTGATCAATTGTAGAGGGAAAAGCCTCGAAGCCGGAAAGGTTTTCTCAGTGAAACCACATAAAGATTTTATGAAGCAAATAAGTAAACCTCAAAGTGGTTTGCAAAAGGATGATGATGATGATAAATTGTCAATCAGAAAAGTTGGCAGCAACAACATTAAGGCTTTTGAACAGCTAACACGGCAAAAACCCGAAAACAGATCAGGAACTCGCATGCACTTCGTAATGTGGGTGGTTGTCTGAAAGCAGTTTACCTGTGAGATCGCTTTGCCCCACCTGCTCCCACTTGGCTGGTTCAGCCGGCGCATCTGGCCCTGCTGCAGGCGCCGCACGACACCCGTTCTGCTTTTGTAAGAACTCTGGCAGCCCCTGCCCTTTGGAACCCCCCGCCTCTTGAGATGAGGCAGGCGTCTTTGCTGTACTCTTTATCAGCAACCGCCCAAACCCTTCTGGTTGGGGAAGCCCACCCAGAGAAGCCTTCGCTGGAGGAGGATGCAACCAGGCCGCCGTGTTGTGGAATATTTTGACGGCGCCTTGTTTTTTAAGAGCACAAATGGTCATTAAGAACAATCCAAATAATTCTGACTACACTTTGGATGGCAGAAAAAGTCCTCTGGGGCGGCAGAGAGTCTGGGGGGAGGGTGTGTCTAGGGCAGATTCCTAAGTCTGGAGCTGGGATGGTTTATTGTGCGGGGGGGGGGAGGTGCTGTGTGTTCTGCAGTCTCCAACTTTGGAGGGAGCAGCGAGGGGTCTTGCAGTGGCAGCTGGGAACAATGGTCAGACCCCACTTGGGTCCAGTTTTGGGCACCCCAGTTCCAGAAGGATATTGGTGAGAAGATGGAAGGTGCGCAGAAGAGGGTGAGCAGGATTTTGAAGGGTCTGGAAAACAAGCCTTGTTTAAGAGGAAGAGCTGGGGGAGATGGAGATATTTAGCCTGGAAAAGAGGAGACGTGAGAACCGTCTTCCAGTATCTGAAGGGTTGCCTCAAGGAGCAAGCTTGTTATCTCCTGCTCTGGAGGGCAGGGTCTAAACCCATGGTTTCAAACTCCAAGAAAGGAGATACTCAACGTTTAGGCTTTCCTGAGGGTAAGAGCCCATCAGTGGCAGAGGGACTCCCTCGGAAGGTTTTTTAATAGGTTGGACGGCCACCTGCCAACGATGCTTCAGCTTTGATTCCTGCATTTCGGGGGGGGGGGGTTGGACTAGATGACCCTTGGGAAGCCTACAATTCTGTGATTCTCGAAGGCCTGCATTCTGGGTTTGCTCTGTGTGTGTACGTCTTTTTTTAGATTGAGTGCCGAAATGCTGTCTTTTCCACCAGTCTTCAAAACTTTGTTCGGCCGAGCGCCCTAATATATTGACGCTTTTGGGGGGGATACTTCCGGTGGGTGGTGGGGTGAGTTGTCATGCCAACTACAATGAAGTGACCCCACCTAATTCTCTTCCCCTGCAGGGCACAGAAGTGGATGAAACAGAAGCCATGTTGGCGGACTTTGTGGACTGTCCCCCAGATGAGGAGAAGGTGCCGTCCGAACCCAGTTCCTGAGGGGGCGCTGGATCCGCCGTGGTCAACGGTGGTGGGCGAATTGGGGGCTGAGAAGGGGGGCACTGTGATCCCTGAAACAGACGTTCCCCGCTCTGCGCATCACTGCCTTCTGGACTTAGGAACCTCCATATTCTATTTTTTATGTGTTTGTGTTTTGAGGGGAGGAAGGTTTTGGGTTTGTTTGTTTTTTTTTAATACAAAAGACATTCAATAAAATTTCTTTCTACTGCATGTTCACTTTGGTTTCTGGTGCAGCGGGGGGGGGGGGTCAAGGTGGAAGATTTCTGCTGCTCCGGAGGGCAGCATCTGAACAAACGAGAAAGGAGTCATGGATGCTTTCGTTGAGATTCCTGCATTGCAGGGGGTTGGACTAGATGACCTTTGGGAGTCAGGATTTCCTGTGTGATCCAACACCTGCACACTTGATCAGTAGGGCAGAGCCTTTTTGATATTGTCGCTCCGTGAAGTAACAGGCTCCGCAGCTGAGCTTGGTGAGTGAAGGAGCAGTTTCAAGTTCTGCAGCCAGCCGTCTCCAGCCTCCTGCCAGACAACCTCCCCTTGAATGCTGCAGTTGGGTTGCTCGTCCGTGTGAAGGGCACAAACCAACCAGATCAGCTTCGGACCAAGCTTGACCTCTACCCAAGGCATGGACACACACCCATAACAGCAGTGGAATCACCTCCAGTGGCCTAGAGGCGCTTGTCAATGTGTGTGTGATTGTAATACAAAATTTAATATAAAATATGTATAGGTCATACCTAATATAGATAACTGAATACTAGGCAATCATTTTTATTTGTACTTACACATTCTTTAGGCAATTCTACACACATTCCCCCATCAAAAATAATAATGACAAGTCTCCCTATTGAGATTAATTTTGTTAACATGCCCCCAGTTTTCCAATCTGTAATGGTAATTCTGTGCCATTAGCTGCTCCTCCCAGTTTGGTGTCATCTGTAAACTGGACGAGCATCCCCTCAATTCCTCCATCCAAGATTGACAGATGGAGCAAAACAGGCCCCGGACAGAGCCCTGCAGCCCCCCCCCCCCGTCACCAAACTATGGCATAACCTCATGGGGGGGGGTGCAGTCGCCTCTCCTCATGAAGGATGTTTGAGGAGTTGGAGAAGGTTCAGAAAAGGGCTGCCAAAATGATCAAGGCAGACTTTGCTATGAAGAAAGGTTGCAGCCTTTGGGGCTCTTTAGTTTAGAGCAGTGCTTCCCAATTAGCTAATTACTGAGCCCCCCCCCCCTAATTTTCAAAAGCCAAGCCTGGACCAGAGAAAGTGGATGGAGAGTTGCATCTCCTGACAGTGGAACTCAAAGACACCCAAGGAATCAGTATGTTGGAAGATTCAGGACAGGTAAAATTAAATGCAAGGCAGAGTTCACCTGCGGAACTCCCCGGCACAGGAGGGAGAGGGAGAGAGGGGGAGCTGGCTTGCCAAGGGTTAAAGGGGATTGATCTGGATTCCTAGAGGGGAGAGGAAGTCAAGGGGGGGTGGGGGGGGAGAAACCCCCGAGCCCAAGCCCCTCCCTCTCCCGCCTGCCTCAAAGGGAGGAGGGGCCTTTGTCTCTCTCTTCTGCACGTGCTGCATCCGTGGCGCCTCCGGGGAGCCGGTGAGTCTCTGCATTGGGGAGAAGAGGGTGCAGGGGGGACCCCCAAGTCCTGCCCCCCTCTCTGCAAAGCCAGCGGGGCGAGGGCACAGGAGCTCTGCAAGTATTATCTTCCTGTGGATCCCTTCGGGGAGGGAAGAAAAGGGCCTGGAAATAAAACCCCCCCAGACTGAGGAATCAGTCCCATTTATCAGCAGAGGTTGTAGAGGGACGGAAATATTTGGACATAAAATGCACCGAAGAGGGAAGAGGGAAGGGGGCAGAGAAGAGAAAGCGCTTCTTGGTGCGGGGCAGAGTCCAGCCTGCGGAACTCCCTGCCACTTGAGGCCAGGCTGGGAGCAGGGCGGGGAGGAGGAGGAGGAGGAGGGGCTCTGCTTGGCTTCTTGTCTCCCCAGCGATGCTGCTGAATCCCAGTTGCTGGAAGGAGCGCAGGGGGAGAGAGGGGCTCTTGCGCCCCATCCTGCTGGGGGGCTTCCCATTCAGGCCCCAGTGGGAACGGGAGGGGGGAGTCCGGAGGGGCCCAAGGGCCTGATCCTGCAGGGCTCCTCTCCTGCTCCGATGCTGAGCTCCGCAGTTGGAGTGAAGCTCCCCCCCCCCCCCCGCGAAGCCCGGCTTCGCATCCTGGTCTCCTATGGAGGGAAATCTCTCTCAATTACTCCACCAACATTGTAAGAAACCGCACCAGAGTTTCTGAGCTCCTCTCGGCAGCTTCCAAATGCAAGAATTATCAGATTAAAGGCGTCTCTATTCATGTCTGTGAATGTGGGTTCAGGCAGACATTAGAACAGATAAGCAGCCAAAGCGCACCCTAATTCCTGGCATTTCATAAAATGAAAATCAATTAAATGAATAAAATAATAGTTCCTGCCTCCTTTGCCTCAGCCTCCAGGCCACCATTTCCCTGCCAGATTCTGGCCTCTCTTTGCACCATCTTGGCCCTCAGATCCCTCAATCCCCCCAGATCCTCCTCCTGGGCTGCCATTATTATTATTATTTATTATTATTATTATTATTATTAATTGCATTTATAGTCCTCCCCATAACTCTCTCCCCGGCCGGCTCTGCTCCGCTTGACCAGCGTCTCTGAAGCGATTTCCATTTTCTCCCCTTTGGGACAACAGAGTCCTTTCAAGACCAAGCAGAAAGGCTCCTTCTTCCCTCCATTTTCCCGCCTGGTCTCTGGGAATTTCCCCTTTTTCCCCCTGAGGGAATTCATTTCTCCCTTCTCTGCCCTCAGCTGCATCTCCTGTGCCTGAGGGACATTTCTTTTTGGGCCTCTTTTCTAGGTCTCTCCTCCTGAGTTATACTTCCTGTCATGACTCTTCCACCATTTGAGGCAAACCCTCCAACTCTCTAGGACTCCTAGAGAGATATATATATATAACCATCACAGGTTCTCTCTTGGATTTTGTGTGAGGGAAACCTTAGATGCTTGGAGACTCAGGGAGACGTTGAACGGATAAGAAAGGTTTTATTTACAAAACCAAGTTGGTAAAACAAAGAAGGGTCAGGAGTTGTGTCCTTTCAGGAAACAGTGAACTTATTCATGACACTAAACCTAAAGAGCTTTCAGGCCTTAAAACAAAGAAGTAAACGCACAGCTTCTCTTCAACTTCCCTGGCTAAAAATCAGTAGTTCCACTTCAGGTTCCTAGAAGAGGAGGTGAAATGCTTCACTCAGTTCCTCTTTCCTCCCTCTCATTCCTTTACTCAGTTCTGAGTTAAATCCTTTGGACGCAGCCCAGCTTCCTTCTCTGCTTAAAACTGGGGCTCCCTTTCCGTCACTTCCCCTCTCTCTTGGCAATCCCACTCCTCAGGGGTTTCCAAATAGCAACGCATATCTGGCTCTGCGGGGGTTAAGCTGTGTAACACTTATTATTATTATTAATATTATTAATTTATAACCCATGCTTTCCCTTAAGTTCCCAGGGAAGAGGACACCATTAAAACACAATTTTAAAAGCCATTTAAAACAAGTTACAATGACAGAAAGAAACTGAGTTGTTCTTTTCCTGGCTTTTTAGCACTTTCCTACCCACAGGAACTTTGGCCTCACCAACTTGGCCCTCAGGGGCTTGGCCAGATCAGGATCTGGCCCTCAGAAGAAGAAAAAGGGACGTTGGAGATGCAAAGGGGTAGAAAACGAGACAGAAGCAGAAAGGAAAAGTGCCCTCAAGTGGGGTTGGGAAGGAGAGCAACTCTTGAGGAGCCCATGATTAGGACCCTCAATAGAGACTAGTGTCCATATATTATTTATACCCCACCCATCTGGCTGGGTATCCCCAGCCACTCTGGGCGGCTTCCAGCAAAATATTACAATACAATAATTCATCAAATATTCCACACTTGGAACAAATGATTCACTTCTCCATCACTGTTCTGCTTCTATCCCTGGGCTGAAAACACTGAGAGGCAGGAGCCACGAGGCTCCTTCGTCGGACAGAAATCCCTTCCGTTGCCTCCACTTTTGGCCTGGTCACTTTCCCCCTAGGAGGGCGAGAGGATTTCTTCTTCTCCATCCTCCTTCCTTTTTTTCTTACAGAAAGCTCAGAGTCTGGCCTGTGGTGCAGTCCAGTCCTGGTTCCTAGCAAGACTCATCCACACTTGCTCAGGGGACCTCCTTCTTCTGCTGACCGTGTGCCAATTTCATAACAGAACAATATATTTCCTTTGCAGCATTTACCAGCACCTCTAAATCAGACAGGCAGAACTTGGCCAAGGAAAAGATGGATTCCTTCCTAAAGATGGATGAGCAAGACTCAGCTGGCCCTGGAGCAGGAAGAGGTCATGCTATGGAAACTGGGAGCAGTGGGGGATTCTGCGAAAGCTCTGGGCAGAAGATCCTGGGAGAGGAGGACACCCTTCGCTCAGAGGCGCAGAGCCGGCAGTTCAGGTGGTTCTGCTTCCAGGAGACTGAAGGACCACGAGAGGTTTGCAGTTGGTTCTACCACCTTGACCATCAATGGCTGAAGCCAGAAAGGCACACGAAAGCTGAGATGCTGGACCTGGTGATCTTGGAGCAGTTCCTGGCTGTCCTTCCAGCGGAGATGGAGAGCTGGGTGAGGGAATGCGGAGCAGAGACCAGTTCCCAGGCAGTGGCCCTGGCCGAAGGTTTCCTCCTGAGTCAGGCAGAGGAGAGGAAGCAGGTGAGAGAGACTTTCCTCTGGATGCTCCCAAGGGGCTCCAAGGAGGGAGAAGATCCTAAAAAAACTCTCCTAGTTGCTCATCCTTTTTCCTTTTTTAATCCTTGTCCCCATTGTCTGTTTGGAATCCTTGTTTCTCTTTCAGGAAAATGATCTGTTTGCGGAAATGGGTCCTGATTCCTTTGGGGCAGAGAGGACTCCGTTGGACACCAGAGAGAGTTCACTAGGTAAGGAGGAAGTAGTTTCTTCTCAGTTGGGTCACGTTCTGTGGGTTTCGAAGTGATTCCATGGGTTCTTTTCATCATTTTGGGGGAAGACACTTGGGTCCAGGAGCCCAGAGGAGGGGAGATGTAATTTTGCACAACTAAACTATGAAATGGGTACAAACACCGAAATGCAGTCAGCAGGTGAGGCTTTTTCTCCAAGAGAAGCATGCTCTCATGGTTCCCACTTACCTTTGTCTGTCGCAGGTGGCGGAATAATACTGGCAGAACTGGCAAGAACTCCTCTTCCATCTTTTCTTGGTGATGGAGGGGAAGCAGCGGCTGTGGAACCGGATCAGGTAAGGGGAAGGAGCCTTTGGGGGAAAGAGGCTGAGGGGTGGGGCAACCAGGGTGTCTCTGGGGGCCAAACAAATCTGTCCTCTTCTTTGCTTCTGTCGTAGCTGCCCTTAAGAAAGAGAACGTTTATCTGCTGAGTATCATGAACAACAAGCTCACCTTAACTCGCCTTCTGAATGTCACTAGTATTTATCAGTAGTTGCTATTTTATTTGTCAATTTATTGTGAAATGCTAAAATAGGCTTCTATGGAATCAAGAAACAATAAAAAACTGCAGCCAGGATTCACCTAATGACCCCCATCCACTGCAAAAAGGGGCTTTGTCCTCCTTGTGGCCCCCATGCGCCCCTTGAAGTTGGCATCAGGAGGGCCCCCCCCCCAATCACAGTGAAATACACAATAAAACATTTCCAATAAGACATTAAAAGGAGCATCTCTACTTAAAATCTGCAGCAAAATATTCCCATGAAATCAACGGAGCTTTTAACAGGCAGGAAACAACAGAGCAATGTGTAGTAGATAATCTTTATGCAGTCTAAGAGGAGGAACTTTCCCTTTTGCTTTTAGGGTCCAGTGTGCTTTGAAGATGTCTCTGTTTGTTTCAAAGAGGAGGAGTGGGCATTGCTAGATCCTGACCAGAGAGCTCTGCATAAGGAAGTCATGGAGGAGAATCGTGGGACCATAGATTCTCTTGGTATAGCTCATATTATTACAACATCTGTTTCAAAATTCCATACATATATCTCTGTGTGATGAAGCTCCCAGATTTTGATGGATTTTGACAGTGCCACCTACAGCACCTGGGATTCTCGCACCCACACAATTTACCTTGAATGGAGGCTACTGACTGTTTTGCCTGCCAATATTCTTCCACCACTTATGCCTTTTTAAACAAGGATCAGGCTGGTCTGAGCTGCCCAGGCCTTTTAAAATTGTAGGCTTCCTGAATATTTAGGAAAGTGGAAGTAGCTTCTGTCAGGTTTTGTGTTTTTCTTTTTGCTTCTGTCGGTTCTTGGTTTTGCAAAAATTCTTCTGACGCTGGAGATGGAGCAGATTCCATGATTGAGCCAAAGAAAATTCATTGCAGAAAGTAACAGGCATTTTGAATTTCAGTTTCCCATAAGTACCATATTTTTCGCACCATAATACTCAGTTTTCCCCCCCTAAAAGGTAAAGGGAAATGTGTGTGCGCGTTATGGAGTGAATGCAGGCGGGAAGAGCTGCTCTTGCTGGCTTTTCGTCGAGGTGGGAGAAGGGAGGCAGCCTCTCTTCCTCCGTGTCTGCCTGCTCTATGGCTTTTTGGTGAGGTGACTTTATAGTCTGATGGGCTGACTGTAATTCAAGCAAAGGGAGAGCCGCTTACACACATGTAAGCGGCTCTTACTCTGCTTTCTTTACAATGAGCCGGAAGGAGGGACAAAGAGGGCATCCCCTTCCGTCCCTCCCCCAGCACCTCACCGGTAAATTCAAACAAAGCGGCTTACAAGGCTCGTGTCCCTGCATCTCCTCCTCCTCTTTTTCTCCGGTTCGAGGCAAGGCAGCTGCACAAATGTGAGCTCCCCCTCTCTCTTCCTTCCCTCCCTCCCTCCCTCTTCCAACTTCAAAAAATATTGGGGGGCGGCCAGGTAAGCCCCACCTCACATACCACAATGGGGGGTGGGGGATGACTCCCTCAAATATTTAATGGGGGGTGAAGGCACCTAGGCCCATAGGAGTTGGCTGCTTTGCCTAGGACAAATGTGAGCTCTCCATCTCTCTTCCCTCCCTCCCTCTTCCAACTTCAATAAAATATTGGGGGGGGGCAGGTACAGGTAAGCCCCATCTCACAGACTGCAATGGATCTCAAGACAAAGTGCATGCACACTGGTACCTTATATGAATGGCAATGCCCATCAGCATGGGGGGAGGATGACTCCCTCAAATATTAATGGGGGGGGGGAAGGCACCTAGGCCTATAGGAGTTGGCTGCTTTGCCTAGGACAAATGTGAGCTCCCCCCCCTTCCTTCATCCCTGTATTGGAGATACCATACATTATTGACAGTTCCTTCATCATTTTCTTGCAGAAAACTGTATTTTCTTGCAGCAAACCTCCCCCGTTCTGATAAGGATGATAAAGCAGAGAAGACTAGCATATAAGATTCCTTTTAAACTAGAGGTAGTAAAATATGCTAAGGAGCATGGAAACAGAGCAGCAGAGAGACATTTTGGGCCACCTCCAACAGAAAGAATGATAAGAGGTTGGAGGAAACAGGAGGATCAGCTGCAAAAAGCAGATAAAAGCAAGCACACTTTTCGTGGACATGCTGCAAAGTGGCCACAGATGGACATTGCCATGAAAGAATGGATCACATATCACCAGAATAATGGCTTCACAGTCTCTACAAAAATGATAATATATGAAGCCAAACGCATTGCTTTAGAGAAAGGCATTCACGATTTTACTGGCTCACCATCATGGTGCTACAGATTTATGAAGCGATGTGGCCTTGCTATGCGCACGAAAACTAGAATTCCACAAAAAATGCCAGAAGAATATTAATCTAAGATTCTGTCTTTTCATAAATTTGTAATTGATGCTAGGAAGAGAAATGGATTTGAAATTGGCCAGATTGGGAATATGGATGAAGTCCCGCTAACCTTTGATGTGCCATCTAATAGGACTGTTGATCTGAAAGGTGCCAAAACTATTGCTGTGAAAACCTCCGGACATGAGAAAACCCATTACACGGTTGTGTTGTCTTGCTGTGCAGATGGCACCAAATTGCCACCCATGTTAATTTTCAAAAGGAAAACATTTCCAAAACAAGTGATTCCATGTTCATGAGAAAGGATGGATGGACGAAAATGGAATGAGAATATGGGTTGAAAAAGTGTGGTCCAAACGTCCTGGAGGGTTTTGAAAAAACCTGCCTTATTAGTACTGGACCAGTTTAGAGCACATATTAGCGAAACTACAAAAAAGTGCTTTAAAGAAGCGAAGACTCATCTAGCTGTAATTCCTGGAGGTCTTACCAGCCAGTTGCAACCTCTCGATGTTTCCATCAACAAGCCGTTTAAGGTCGTTATGCGAGAAGAGTGGAACAAATGGATGGCTGCTGGTAATCATGATCTGACACCTACTGGACGAATGAAGAGGCCCACTATCACTCAAGTTTGTGAATGGGTGAAAACATCATGGCACTCTGTGAAGGAGGAAATCGTTGCACAGTCATTCAAAAAATGTGGCATTAGCAATGGTTTGGATGCAAAAGAAGATGACATTTTACATGAAGATAGCGAAGAAAGTGATGTCAGTGATTGTGAGCAACTGAGCTTCATAAATTCTGACTCTGGCACTGATAAGTTCTTGGGGTTCACAGAAGACTAGAAGAGTACTCGAACCTAAAATTCTCTCTTCATTTGTTAATGACAGTGATGATGGTTCTTAATGCCACTGCTGTTCACTTTACATGGTTGTAATATGATTCTGATATACCGGTTGTTTATTAAATAGTTTAGTACAACATTTGATTCAGAATATTTTTTTCTTGTTTTCCTCCTCTAAAAACTACGTGCGTGTTATGGTCAGATGCGTGTTATAGAGCGAAAAATACAGTATGTCAGTCAACAAAGGCAGTGAATTCTGCAGTAAGAAATTAACTTCAGTTCTTCCTTCATCACAGGTGTTCATTAGCATTATTCAATAATTGGCAACTCCATTTTTTCCTCTTCTTTGCATAATAATTTTTATTCAGCTTAGAAAACTTTAACAAATTAACTTCAAATTCAATATATGCTTCTTTTACCAAAAAACAACAGTGAGGTGACTTCTTCCCTCATTTCCGTGGTGCTTTCATTCCCATCTTTTCCTGCTGCTGATATATATCAAACTATATCTAATACATATTTCATCCATTACATTTATTATCATTTCCAATCCGCTGCTCATAATTCCAATCCTGCCCATGATATCATTTGACTAAAATTCTTTCTCAGATATTCCAAAAAGGGTTTCTACTCTTCAGTAAAAAGTTTGGTCTCTCACTCTTGCTCTCAACTTTGCCAATTTTGCATACTCCAAAGTTTTTACAAGCCATTCCTCTTTGTTTCTTCTTTCCGGTTTTGTGCATATAAAGTGTTGCTGCGTACACAAATAGTTTAATCATATTCTTCAGGACATTTGTCCCCAATATCCCTAAAAGAAAAGCTTCAGGTTTTTGAAAATTACCAATTCTTACGTCTTCTTCATTTCATGATATATCATTACAGTGGTACCTCGGGTTAAGAACTTAATTTGTTCCAGAGGTCCGTTCTTAACCTGAAACTGTTCTTAACCTGAAGCACCACTTTAGCTAATGGGGCCTCCCACTGCCGCTGTGCGATTTCTGTTCTCATCATGAAGCCAAGTTCTTAACCCGAGGTACTATTTCTGGGTTAGCGGAGTCTGTATCCTGAAGCATCTGTAACCTGAGGTTCCACTATATAATCCTTTGTCCATCTAATGGAAGTGGGTTTGAAGAATTCTATCCTTGATTTTTCTTGAGCAGAACTGAACCAAACAAACTCCTGGTAGTTTCTTTGTGCTTGCAAAGGCCGACTTTATACAGAAAACTTAGATTATCTCCTCCGCTTCCATCTCAAGGAATTCCACCAACTGCTTCACCAGTTTCTCTTGGATTTAATCGCCTAGTTCCAGGATCCCACGGAATATCAAAAAGGACTCCTTTTGTCGCATTTCCAAAACTTCCATTTGATCTGACAGCAGCTCTCCTTGTTGCTTTATTTCTGTCACTTCCCCCTGCATTGTCTCTGCTTGCTTCTTGGTTTCACGATTCCCATAAGAAAGCTTATTAACAGTCACTCCCACTGAAGCAGTTCTTTTAGTTAAATCCTGGATGTTACAAGAAAGTTGGGATATTGCATTGGAATTTGCCTCCAGTCACAACTTGATTGCTATCCATGTTTCATTTAAATCCATTGCTGCCTTGTCAATTCTGCTGTTACAGATGTTGCCCTCTGTGAGGCTGGCTGGTTCAGGTTTTTTTCTTTGGTTCTGGTCGTCATAGTACTGTAATTCACTTCTATAATCCATGCTTAAACAACAGTCCTTCTGGGGCAAGTTTTGTTCTGCAGATCTCTCTCATTCAGACATAACATTTCAGCCTGCTCCGTCCCACCGTGCACCTCCACTCTGCTGGCAATATTCCAAGTGCTCTCTCTCTTAGCTCTCTCTTTATATGGCAAAGTCAAATTGTACCCAGACAGTCCCCTTTTGGATTCTAGTGCTCTTTATTCCATTAGCCATGAAGATTGGGTAGTATTCTCCCAAGGAATTTATAGCTTTGTATCAACATTCTCCCTTCCTTCCCTCTCCTCTCCCTTCTCCTTTGTGGCAGCGATTTTTTATTTTTTATTTTTACTTCTTTCACTCTTTTCTTCACACACCAGCAGCCAGAATTTTCCCCTGCAGCTGCTGCCCACCCTTTATGGTAAAGTGTCTTTAAATTTAAGTCAAGTCCAATTTATAAGGAAGTCAGCCACTTACACGATTGCCTCTGAGTCTTCTCAGTAATTGAGTCAGAAATATTTTTGCGACATCTATCTGACAATGTGAGAAACATAATCAATATTTTAGAAAAATTACAAGAGAATATAAATACTAAGGCAGTTTTAATATTTGTGGACGCGGAGAAAGCTTTTGACAACATTTCTTGGAGTTTTATGAAGAAGAACCTACAGGGGATGGGGGTAGGCCAAGGCTTTGAAAACAGTATAAGTGCAATATATTCTGAACAAAAGGCTAAATTAATTGTAAATAATGTGGTGACGGAAGAATTTAAGATAGAAAAAGGGACACGACAAGGTTGCCCAATTTCCCCACTGCTTTTTATTTCGGTCCTGGAGGTTTTGCTGAACATGATTAGAAGGGACCAGTTGGTTAAAGGGATACAGGTCGGAGCCAAACAGTACAAATTGAGAGCATTTGCAGATGACTTAGTATTGACGTTACAGGAGCCAGAATCTAGTACCAAAAGGGTTTTAGAACTGATTCAAGAATTTGGTCAAGTTGCAGGATTTAAATTGAATAAGTTAAAAACCAAGGTTTTAGAGAAAAATTTAACACCAATGGAGAGAGAGAGGTTTCAGAATGAGACAGGTTTAACAGTGGTCAAGAAAGTTAAATACTTGGGGATTAACATGACAGCAAAAAACGGGAATTTATTTAAAGACAACTATGAAAAATGTTGGGCTGAAGTGAAAAAAGATTTAGAAATCTGGTCAAATTTGAAGCTTTCACTGTTGGGTCATATTGCTGCGGTAAAAATGAATGTATTGCCTAGAATGTTGTTTTTGTTTCAAACATTGCAAATTGTGGACAAAATGGATTGTTTCAAGAGGTGGCAGAGAGATATTCCTAGATTTGTCTGGCAGGGCAAGAAGCCTAGAATAAAATTTAAAATATTAACAGATGCAAAAGAAAGAGGTGGATTTGCCCTGCCAGACTTGAAACTTTATTATGAATCAGCAGCTTTTTGCTGGTTGAAAGAATGGCTGCTTCTTGAAAACACTGACATTTTGGATCTAGAAGGTTTTAACAATGTATTTGGATGGCATGCATATCTGTGGTATGACAAGGTCAAAGCACATAAAGCATTTAAAAACCATATTGTCAGGAAAGCATTGTTTAATGTTTGGATAAGATACAAGGATTTATTGGAAAACAAAACCCCAAGGTGGCTGTCACCGATGGAAGCGAAAGCTTTGAAAAGGCTCAATATGGAGGCCAAATGGCCGAAATATTGGGAAATTTTGGAACAAGATGGGGATAGACTGAAATTACAGAGTTTTGAAAAATTAAAAAACAAAGTGCGAGACTGGCTTCATTATTACCAGATATTGGAGGCATATAATTTGGACAAGAAAATTGGCTTCCAGGTGGAAAAATCAAAATTGGAAACAGAACTGTTAGAACCCAAAACTAAGAATTTGTCAAGAATGTATAACTTGCTGTTGAAATGGAATACTCAGGATGAAACGGTGAAATCTGCTATGATTAAATGGGCACAAGATGTTGGACATAACATAATGATGGCTGACTGGGAACAGTTATGGACCACAGGTATGAAGTTTACGGCATGTAATGCCTTAAGAGAGAATATTATGAAAATGATATACAGGTGGTACATGACACCAGTCAAGCTTGCAAAAATCTATCACTTGCCCGATAATGAATGTTGGAAATGTACAGAAACTGAAGGTACATTCTTCAGAGCCAGTGTGGTGAAGTGGTTAAGAGCGGTAGTCTCGTAATCTGGGGAACCGGGTTCGAGTCTCTGCTCCTCCACATGCAACTGCTGGGTGACCTTGGGCTAGTCACACTTCTCTGAAGTCTCTCAGCCTCACTCACCTCACAGAGTGTTTGTTGTGGGGGAGGAAGGGAAAGGAGAATGTTAGCCGCTTTGAGACTCCTTAAAGGGAGTGAAAGGCGGGATATCAAATCCAAACTCTTCTTCTTCTTTCACCTTTGGTGGACGTGTCCAAGGATTAAGGCTTTCTGGGAGATGATTTATAATGAAATGAAAAGGGTATTTAAATATACCTTTCCGAAGAAACCAGAGGCCTTTCTCCTGGGCATGATCGGCCAAATGGTGCCAAAGAAGGACAGAACTTTCTTTATGTATGCCACAACAGCAGCAAGAATACTTATTGCAAAGTATTGGAAGACACAAGACCTACCCACTCTGGAAGAATGGCAGATGAAGGTGATGGACTACATGGAATTGGCGGAAATGACTGGCAGAATCCGAGACCAGGGAGAAGAATCGGTGGAAGAAGATTGGAAGAAATTTAAAGACTATTTACAGAAATATTGTAAAATTAATGAATGTTAGAATGATGTTGGAATGAAGTTAGGTGGTTTAAGCAGTAATGTTATAAAGGTGTAGGTAAAAAAGGACTGATAACAGATGAAAATTTAAAGTTATAGTATATTAAGTTAAAGAATTATGAGAAAACAAAGAGGGAAAGAAATTGCTGACTTAACTAATTGAACTGGAATACAATAAAGGGAGGTATGAGGAGGTCAGGGAAACAAGGATATAAATGTAAGTTATGGAAAGAATGATCTATTTTTCTTCCCCCCCCCTCTTTTTAAGTGTCTTTTACTCTTTTTTTGTAATTTGTATTTTGTATTTTCTTGTATTTTTACTTTTTGTGTGTGTGTGTAATTCTTGTATTCTCTGAAATTTTAATAAATATCATTAAAAAAAACCAACAGAAATGTTTTTGCCAGTGCCTTGCCTCTCAACCAGCCTGGAACAGGGTCCTCCAACTTCCTCCAAGCAGGGAGCGGCAGAGAAACGGGCTTGTCACCCTGCTACACTCAGGGTCTTAAGGAATGTTTGCCTTCGCTACCCCAATTTCTGCATCTGAGACTTCCCCAAGCTCGGAGAAGCTGCTCTTGTGATCATGGCTGACCTGGAAGTACAATTCTTCCTGAGGCTCTAATCCATTTCTCTGTTCATTGCAGGTGGTGATGAATTAGAAATTCAGAACAAGGGAGACCAAGACAAAGTTCACATAGTGGAGAAACCCTATACATATCTGGAGTCTGGCAAAAGCTTCAGTCAGAGTTCCTATTCCACTTCCCATCAAAGAAATCATACAGGGGAGAGACCACATCAGTGCTTGGAGTGTGGAAAGAGCTTTAGTAAGCAGGTGATTCTCACCACCCATCTAAAAATTCATACAGGGGAGAAATCATATCAGTGTTTGGAGTGTGGAAAGAGCTTCAGTAGAAAGGAATATCTCACTTCCCATCTAAGAATTCATATGGGCCAGAAACCATATCACTGCTTGGAATGTGGAAAGAGCTTCAGTTGGAAAAAGAGTCTTACTTCCCATCAAAGAATTCATACAGGTGAGGAACCATATCAGTGCTTAGACTGTGGAAGGAACTTCAAAACAAAGCAACATCTCACTTACCATCAAAGAACTCATAGTGGGGATAAACCATATAAGTGTGTGGAATGTGGAAAGAGCTTCAGTCAGCACTCCAGTCTCAGTTCTCATGAAAGAATTCATACAGGGGAGAAACCATATCAGTGCCTGGAATGCGGAAAGAGTTTCATTTGGAAAGGTAGTCTCACTTCTCATGAAAGAATTCATGCAGGGGAGAAGCCATATCAATGCGTGGAATGTGGAAAGAGCTTCAGTCACAGATCTCATCTCACTTCCCATCAAAGAATTCATACAGGGGAGAAACCACATCAGTGCTTGGAGTGTGGAAAGAGCTTCAGTCACAGATCTCATCTCACTATCCATCAAAGAATTCATACAGGGGAGAAACCACATCAGTGCTTGGAGTGTGGAAGGAGCTTCAGTCAGAAGGTGAGTCTCACCACCCATCTAAATATTCATACAGGGGAGAAGCCATATCAGTGCTCAGGCTGTGGAAGGAACTTCAGAACAAAGCAACAACTCACTTACCATCAAATAACTCATAGTGGGGAGAAGCCATATCAGTGCGCGGAATGTGGAAAGAGCTTCATTCGGAAGTACCGTCTCACTTCCCATCAAAGAATTCATGCAGGGGAGAAACCACATCAGTGCTTGGAATGTGCAAGGAACTTCACCTCAAAGGCAGGTTTCACTTCCCATCAAAGAATTCATACAGGGGAGAAACCATATCAGTGCTTGGACTGTGCAAGGAACTTCACCTCAAAAGCAAGTCTCTCTTACCATCGAATAACTCACAGTGAGGACAAACCATATCAGTGCTCAGACTGTGGAATGAACTTCAGAACAAAGCAACATCTCACTTACCATCAAAGAACTCATAGTGGGGAGAAGCCATATCAGTGCGTGGAATGTGGAAAGAGCTTCCCTCGGCGGGATACTCTCACTTCTCATGAAAGAATTCATACAGGGGAGAAGCCACATCAGTGCTTGGAATGTGGAAAAAGCTTCATACAAAAGACCAGTCTCACTTCCCATCGAAGAATTCATACAGGGGAGAAACCACATCAGTGCTTGGAATGTGGAAAGAGCTTCAGGCAGAGAGTCAGTCTTATTTCCCATCAAAGAATTCATACAGGGGAGAAAGCACATTAGTGCTTGGAATGTGGAAAGAGCTTCACCTGTAAGGAAAGTCTCATTTCCCATCAAAGATCACACAGCAGGGAAAATAGCAGAATAATAGAATTGTAGTGTTGGAAGGGGCTGTGTTAGTCATCTAGTACAGGAATCTCAGCTAAAGCATCCATGACATATAGCCATCTAATCTCTTATTAAAAACCTCCAAGGAAGGAGATGACACCTCTCATAGGAATCTGTTCCACTGCTGAGCAGCTTATACCACCAGAAGCTTCCTCCTGATATTGAGTCGGAATCTCATTTTTGGTAACTTGAATGCATTGGTTCAGGTCTTACCCTCCAGAACAGGAGAAAACAAGCTTGCTGCATCTTGCCTGGGACAGTCCTCTAGATATTTGAAGACTGCTATTCTGTTTTCTCCCAGTTTCCTCTTTTCCAGGCTAAACATATCCATTCCCTCAACTGTTCCACTTAAGGCTTTGTTTCCAGGCCATTGGTCATGCTTCCAGCTTGTCAGTATCTTATTCAAATTGTGACACCCAAAACAAGACACAGCACTCCAGACGTGGTCTGACCAAGGAAGAAGATAACAGTACTGTGGCTTCCCTTTATCTGGACACTCGACTTCTGTTGATGCGCCCTTGGATAGCATTTGCTTTCTTTGCTGCTACGTCACACTTTTGACTCCTGGATCGTTTTCACATGTACTACTGGGAAGCCAGATGTCCCCCATCTTATATATTTGCTGATGATACCTGCCTATATGCAGAACCTGACATTTGTCCTTACTGAAATTCCTTTATGGCGTTTAAAGGCCATTTTTTTCTCCAGAGAGCTCCCAGTGGTGTCACCTGGCTCTTGCCCTCCTGATTAAACACGGACAATAATCCTGTGAGGTTGGTTAGGCTGTGATGCAGTGCCTGGTCCCCAGGGTCACCCAGCTAAGTAGGGATTTGAATCCAGGTCTCCCAGATCTGAGCCTTTAACCACTATGCCACACTTGTTCTCTAGTGAGACTCTCAGAAACTGCATGTGCATGTGTGTTTCCTTAAAGCTCAGTTGTGATGTTCTGGTGTTTGAATTCAAAGTTGTATACACCTATAGCAAAATAATTAACGTAACAGAAGTAAGTACAGTATACTAGAAGATTTATGGTAAAGTTGGCTAGGAAGGGGGAGTTTGGAATGCTGGGGGTGAGAGGTGATTGGCTGGGAGTTTGAAAGGGGTTTGAATGACGACAACAGAACAATCATGACTTTGGCTAATTAAACATTCTGTGTCCTTTTAAATGTGCTTGTGGGAAGCGGGGATTTTGTTCTTGTTTTTATTCTGTATTTTCTGTTTTTGTTCTGTAGTTTTGTGCTGTGAACTGCCCGATATCTTCAGATGAAGGGTCATATACAAATTTATTAAATAAATACTAAAAAGTAGTCATAAGCAATAAAACATAAAAAAGACCAACCATGGTGAACCATTTCCACATAGATCCCAAGGAGCTAAAAAGCAGAGATGCAAAAAACCTGACAGCTACGAACCCCTATGGCACATTCACCCCTGGGTGGACCACACACATCCCCGGAGATTAAATCTAGCACCCTGGTACTTGTCTTTTCAGTTCGTGGCAGGAAAGGAGGTTTACTCAGTAATGTAACTTACACACTTGGTTGTCCCAAAGCGCAGAGTTCTGGGTCTGCGTCGTCCTTCTGGCTTTTGTGTGCCACGTCTGCAGTCTGGCTTTCTGAGAGATTAGTCTCATAGGCCCTCTTCATCAAATGCGCTTCTGCACACACCTGGCCATCTTTGGTCACTGGCCAGGTTGCAATTCAATCTTCAGCTCAGACAATTACCGGTAGTACATAGTCTAAGAGGTGCCAGTGGTTTGACAGAGGGTGCCTCCAAGATGTTTTGAATTTATTTTGTCGAAAGAGTGTGTTGGTAATAACAAGGTAGTGCGCTGCACATATCGTCAAAAGTAAGATTCCGTTCTGGTTGCTGTTGCCAATTCCTCCTTTCCCAATATTCCCAGGCCCCAGATCGAAATCTCGCCCAACTCTTGCATTAAAATCGCCCAGGAGGATAATTTGATCCTCCTTAGGCGTCTGTGATAGGATGGTATCCAGCTGAAAATAAAAATGTTCTTTAATGTCTTCATCAGCACCCAGTGTTTGTGCATTAAGTGCTTAGAATAGTAGCCTGTTGGTTTCTGGTGAGTTTTATTCAAAGTGTGAGACATACATATGACACTCTCCACATGATTATCTCTTCATTGACTGTTTGGCTTTCAGTTTGGGGTCCCTGAACCTGTAATGTATCACTTTATGGCTTCTCCATTTGCAATTGGAATATGGCCATCCCCACTGACAGCTTAAGATTGTCCAGGCTGCCAAGTAAATCTTCATCCTAACACATATATGAAGAACATCCATAATCGAGCAACCATTGGTTTGAGTTCTTTCTTTTTGTATCACATCTGTTTACAGCTAGATGCTTCTGTTGCAAAAGAAGATTGCTTTCTTGATCTCTGCTTCTCTGATTTTGATTTGGTTGCTAAAATGAAGGGGATTTTGCTGGTTTGGAGCTTCACAAAATCGGGATATGTGTCCCTCTTTGTTATATCTGAAGCAAATGACTCTTTGGGATGGAGCCTTGGCTCTCTTCTGAGACTGTGACATGTATTTTGAATCACTGGAATTTCCATTCCTGGCTGGAGTGATTGCTCTTTTCTCCACACACTTTTCTCAGATGGCCAATGACATCAGTGAGCCTGAACCTTGGTTTGCCATCTATGAGAGTGGCAAATGTCCCGATTTTTAACCATTATTATTAAAATCCATCAGTGTGGACCATTTGACTGTCTGAAATACTATCCAGAATAATAGACACTGCTAGGTCATTCTGCTGTTCCCGTCTCCTTATTAAAGCTGCACCTCCTCTGGCTTTTTCTTCCCGGATAGAATTCCTGGTGTTATGTCTTGAAGTTCTCACCCTGGCCACCAGGGGTATCATAATGTGTACATAGTTTTCACTCAGGTCCACCTCAGTTAATTTAGGCAGGAAACCCTGGGTGGTTGTTACAATGTTGACAGCTGGCTGCCTATAAAACTGTTTTCAGTTTAGTCCAGTTCCGGCTTACTTATAAAGAACTACAGTGGTACCTCGGGTTACATACACTTCAGGTTACAGACTCCGCTAACCCAGAAATAGTACCTCGGGTTAAGAACTTTGCTTCCGGATGAGAACAGAAATCGCGCTGCGGCAGCGGGAGGCCTCATTAGCTCAAGTGGTGCTTCAGGTTAAGAACAGTTCCAGGTTAAGAACAGACCTCCAGAACGAATTCAGTACTTAACCCGAGGTACCACTGTACTTGGAGAAATCTCTGTGTCGTCTGCTATGTCCACCCACTATTCAATTCCTCCCTCTCTCAGTCTGGCTTCCATTCCTCTCTTCTACAAAATTAAACTGCTCTGGGTGAGGCAAGCTGGGCCTCTGATCAGCAAGGGGCTTCTGGCTGCCCATAGGAATAATGTACGTATTCCTAAACCATAAAATGCGGGAGGCAGCGGAAGACAGGAGGGCCTGGCCTGCTCTGGTCCAGGGGGCACGAAGAGGCGGACACCACTAAGCAACAACAATCCCTAAAAGAACATCTTCCCCGTCCCAAGGGTTAAAAGCAAGTGACCTGCCTTCCTAGAGCGGACGGAAATCCTGCGGGAGGGGGCAGGTCCTCCAGAGCAAGGCGGGAGAGCTGGGGTGCTCGGCGCTCCAAGGGTTAAGAGGAACTGAGCCGGGTTCCTAGAGGGGACAGGAAAGAGGGGGCGAGGGGGCGGGACCTCCGGGGCCAAAGAGGGGCCTCTGGTCGCTGGTCTGGGCAGCTTCTGCCTGGGGTGAGTCTCCTCTCTCTCCCCCCCCCCGAGGGCGCAGTGGGGGGAAGGGGGTCCCGGGGCTGCAGGGGGACCCCAAGTCCAGGGAGGAGGAGGAGGGGCTCTGCTTGGCTTCTTGTCTCCCCAGCGATGCTGCTGAATCCCAGTTGCTGGAAGGAGCGCAGGGGGAGAGAGGGGCTCTTGCGCCCCATCCTGCTGGGGGGCTTCCCATTCAGGCCCCTGTGAGAATCAGAGGAACATGGAATCGTAGAGTTGGAAGGGAGCCCGAGGGTCATCTAGTCCAACCCCCTGCAATGCAGGAGTCTCTGCTTCCCTGAAGGTTTCTAAGCAGAGTTTGGACGTCCAGCTCTCAAGGATGTGTGAGTTGAGATTCCTACATTGCAGGGAGTTGGGTCATATGACCCCCAGTGCCCCTTCCAGTTCTGGGGTTCAGTGAAAGAAGCTTGTGGGGTGGGGCATGTATCGGAGAGCTCAGTCAAGAGGAGAAGGGGGCAGGATATTCCCCAGGAGGAACCGCCACCAGGCTGCCCTCTCTTTGGCCACCCAAAGCTCTTGAGTGGGGAAACGACCAAGAGGGCCCCTCTGCCAACCTGAGCCCCCAAGGGGGGGGTAGTGAAGGAGGCCTTTCTTTAGATATTTGGCTCCTGTGAGGACCTTGAACTGGGCCCAGAAGTGAATGAAATTAATAAAGAGAAGGAGCCCAGCCCATAATCCGAGGACTGCATTTTGCAGCTGTTTCTGAGTTGTCTTCAAGGGCAGCTGCACATGGAGGGCATTGTAATGATCCCATTGGATCCAGAGCATGGAATACCATGGCCTCCTCCTCTCGTCCCAAAGAGACTGGGGCTGGCAAACTTGCCAGAGCTGGAAGGGGGCACTGCTAGTCACTGAGGCCACCTGGGAACCTCTAAGCAGATGTGGTGGTGGTGGTGGGGTTATGCTATGCCACATTATTGTTATTTTAATTATTATTTATTACCCATCCTTATGATTTTAGGGCAGATTTCAACATTACAACAGTATAACAAAAACAGTTTAAAACCACTTACAATCACAGAAATAAGGTGAATCCTACTGTACTTTCTTTTAGCGCTGTCCTTTGGCCCTGCCCACATGAACTTTGGGCTCACCCACTTGACCCTCAAGGTGTTGCCAGATAAATCACGTTCCTTGTAGGGGAACTAGATGATTTCTTCTTCTTCCTTCTTCCTTTTTTTCTTAAAGAAAGCTCAGAGTCTGGGTCCTGGTTCCTTCCAAGACTCATCTACGCTTACTCAGGGAACCACCTTCTTCTCCTTCCCGTCTATCAGTTTTATAACAGAACAATGTCTTTCTTTGTAGAATTTGCCAGCACCTCACTTTCGGACGGACAGAACTTGGAAGAGGACCAAAGGGTTCCTTCTGATCTTTTGGAGACTTCCTGAGAGTGAAGATGCATAAGCAAGACTCAGCTGGCCCTGGAGCAGGAAGAGACCATGCTATGGAAACTAGGAGCAGTGCAGGATTCTGGGAAAACTCTGTGCAGAAGATCTTAGGTGAGGAGCACACCCTTCGCTCAGAGGCGCAGAGCCGGCAGTTCCACTGGTTCTGCTACCTGCAAGTCAAAGGACCCCGTGAGGTTTGCAGCCAACTCTATCACTTTTGCCGCCAGTGGCTGAAACCAGAAAGGCACACGAAAGCTGAGATGCTGGACCTGGTGATCTTGGAGCAGTTCCTGGCTGTCCTTCCAGCAGAGATGGAGAGCTGGGTGAGGGAATGCGGAGCAGAGACCAGTTCCCAGGCAGTGGCCCTGGCCGAAGGTTTCCTCCTGAGTCAGGCGGAGGAGAGGAAGCAGGTGAGAGAGACTTTCCTCTGGATACTCCCAAGGGGCTCCAAACAG